>NC_079503.1:6553894-6721874 GCF_030052815.1 Hevea brasiliensis | reverse complement strand
TTATTGCTCTATTAAACTTTATCTTAAAAATGCAATCTAATCCTACATACGCAAGTAATTCACAAAAAGATTGTTGTTTACAAATAATTTACATGCACAAGTAATTCATATCTATGGGGTTACTAATTATTTAAATGATATTTACCAGATGTCTAAAATTAATTTATTATTGAGAATTTAATTTATAAATAAATTCAATTTCAAATAATCATAAGTTCATATTTAACTTAATTAATTAATTTTTCACCAAGTTATCCTAAGGATAATATTATGTACATGTGCAATTTATTCTAATATCATATAAGGCCTAAATAATCACAATCTAATAAAGATTTCTATCATGCAAATTTATTTTACAATTACTAAGTATTAAATTAAATTTATTTTACATACTAAGGTTAGTTTAATTTACAAACAAGATTAATTTTAATTTACAAAGTATTTATTTAAATTAATTACATGCAAAAGTCAGTTAAATTAAAAACAAAATTAATTTTAATTTACCAAATAAAAATCATATTATTACTACAATTTCATACCAATGGTTATTCTAGGATTTTAGGATTACTTACTTGTAAGTAATTGCAGTTGTCATTGGTGCAAGTTACCCTTAAAAAATGGTATTCTCTTCTAATATGGCAATGATATTCCTAGTTTACTACAGTTTAGCTCCATATAAGCTCCACGCAAATGCCATCTTTGGTACTTACCTTAGGGCTACTTACCAATTTTGTTTGTAATAAAAGAAAATAAATAAAATAAGAAAATACAAATAACAATTTACATTGAATTCTAACTCTAGTCTCCTAAAGGGGTTAAAATTCCTAATCAGTTATAACTACCTAATGGTCTAAGTCTTTTAATATGATCCAAACACTTCATAGCACCTCTTGAATTAAAAGAACACAGAAAAATAGATCAAATATCAATTAGAACCCAAGAACACACGAGAACTTGAATAAATATATAATTTTCAGATTTTGGCAGATTGACAGTAGTAAGAAATCGGATTTTTAAAAAATAGTTAGACATGCCTAAAAATCATGAAAAAATTACATAAGATAGCTAAAACATCATACAAGATTATAAAATTTATAAATCAAACAAAACCCTAGCCAAATAGTCTACACAAATCGTAACTTTTTCTAGTGATAGAATCGTACTACTTTTTTGTAAAATTCATAACTCATCAACCACAATAGATATGAATGTGAAACTAATTAGAAAAGATTGACAAGATTTTGAACTTAATTTTAGATACTAGATTCACACAAAAATATTAACAAACAAGGGAGATATGGGCTTCACAAATCAGGTATTCTGCAAATCAGGTTTTGCAGGAATCCTAAATTCAAACAGAAATAACTCACAAAATCAGCTTTTTCAGTGATTCTCGATCTTAAAATTAATACAATTTTGTGTTGAATATGAATATAATTTTTCTAAAATTTTTACAGATTCAGAAGATAATAAAAAATAATAAAAACATGGAAGATAAAAAACTGAGTATGTGCAGAGTTGTGTATCCCCTCAAATTAAACATGATTACATAATCTACATGAACATGCAAGATAAATTAGAAAACAAGGAGCATAGAATTAAATATTACAGGGCATAGATCTTGAAAAGAAAATGACAAAAACTAACCTTCAAGAAAAATCTTGCAAGAAAATCTTCTTGAAGAAAAGAAAAGAAAAGAAAAGAACCAAAAGAGTTTTGAATATTTTTCTAAGTCTCCTATAGCTTTAAAATATCTCTAAATAGCTCTGAATTTTCTGAATCTTCTAAATCTCTTTTTTTTTTTCTTTTTCTTTTTTTTGTCTTCCTCCTTTTTTTTGTCTTCCTCCTTTTTTTTCTTCATCCAGCAGGGTATTTATAGGATTTTGGGAGAAAAGTGTGATAGGATTTGAAGTCTTAGAGTGATAAGGTTCAGATAACTTAAACAATTGGGATTGGGGAATTTGGGTAAGACTGGGATATGGATGAGGTATTTTAACTAATAGGAAGAGAGGAAAAGGGGGAAGCCCCAATAGGAAGTAAGAAAGAGAGTGGGGCCAAGTGGGAAAGAGAGTTTATATGGGAGAGGGAGAGAGAAAAATATTTTTTTTTATTTTAATTTTCAGAAAATAAATTAAATGAGTTCTATTTAAAATTTCTAACAAGGTTTTTTAGGCCCATGGGGCCCAATTAAACTTAATTAGGTCCATTTAAGGACTATAAAATAAAATTTTATTTAAATTAAATTAATTTCCCAAAAAACATATATTTTTTTTTTCAAGATCATGCCACGGAATTAATAATTCAGTTCCATGCCTCCAATTATATCTTACAGTCATATAATTTTTCATAATCTGGTTTCCCATGGCCTCAATGCACATACTCATCACAAAATAAGGGTCTACAGTTTGCCCTCCATTTTGGCAAAAGTTGAAATCAATGGGAAAGCATTGCTCAAGTTTCATCAAAGTGAAACTCAATCTTCTAATAACTATGAAACATTGGCTATAAGGATTGAGTACATCTTGGTCGGTCGACATACTCTATGCTATGAGACTAGCTACGGTCTCATAACTGTGATAACTGTGTCATGTGAAAATCAAGTTTATATTGCTCTATCGATACTCTCTGCATCATGAGACTAGCAACAGTTTCATAACAGTGATAACTATGTCATGTGAAAATCGAGTGCATCTTGCTTTGTCGATACACTCTGCATCATGAGACTAGCTACAGTCTCATGATAATGGCAACTCTGTGATTTGAAATGTTGTGGATTCGTATTTAGGATCTTGGTCCTAAACTGTTTACGTATCCCCCTTGCTATCCTGAGAAAGAATCAAACCCACTCGTAGTTCGACACTTGAAACTGTGGTGATGCATATTCTTCTATGCCTTACACACGTACAGGTGATATGTTGATGCGTGTTCTTTTACGCCTTACACAACTATGTCGTGCGCCCTAAACAACATCTAAGGACTTACCAAAAAATATCTAATTCATGATTTGAAAAATTTGGGATGACTGGGTCTCAAAACTCTTTCTGATTTTTGTACTTCTTGTATGCTACTTCCTATCGTAGGCATGCTGATTTTGCTAGAGATTCTAAAAAAAAACTTAATCCTCTGAGGGACCTCTTTTTCGCAAAAACTTTCTTGTAACCTCAAAATTTTTAAGGAGAACTGTTCACCAAAAAAAACTTCCTTAAGGTCACAATACAATTTATCTCTGATTTTTCTTTTTCTTCTCTCCCCCCATGCTTCATTATTCTAAAGCTATTTTAAAATCTTGTTCTAGCTTAACTCATTTCTTTTCCATGAACTCCATTCTTTATGCCCTAACTTTTGCATGAAATGCCCTTTTGGGTTTTCATCTCAGCGGTCTTGCTCTAATTTTTGCCTAGGTGGCCCTTTTGGGTTTTCCACTTAGCGAGTTCTTTTTTTTTCTTTTTCTCTTTTTTTTTTGAAATTAGCCAATTGTCAGGGCATTCATATCAAACACCTATTATGTCATGCTAATAAGACATAGATTAAATCAAAATAATATAGTTTAATTACCTAATCATTTGATGTATCCCTCAAGACACAAACATTCGCAATCATAATTAAATAAAATCTATACCTGGTTAATGCAATAAAAATTTCTTTATTTATTCAGGTACACCATTACTCCCTCTTACATTTAGTTTTGCCAAATTTTCAATTTTTCCAAAGTTAAAAATAATCTTTATAACATGCAGAATGACCTTTTCAGGTTTTCCATCCAGATCTTCTCTCATCTCTCCTTTTGCCTAGACCGCCTTTTGCATATTTTCAATCTAGCATTTTTTTTTACCCTTACTTTTGTCTAGATCTCCTTTTGTAGATTTTCAGCCTAATGAGCTTATCTCACACAAAGTACCGTTTGAGCCTGTCTAAGTTGACTGGTTCTTGAAATCCATTCCATCCAAGTCTGATATTCTTACAGCACCTCCTAGCAAGATCTTTATGACTATATATGGAACATCATAGTTTGGTTTAAACTTTTCTCTTGGATCAAAAGGGACAGGCTGGGCCTGTTTCAAAACCATGTCTCCCTCTTTGATCTTTCTTGGCTTCACCTTTTTTTTAAAGGCCTTGACCATCTTCCTCTGATAAGCATGCATATGATACAAAAATCGTATCCTCTTTTCATCAATCAAAGCTAGTTCTTCATATCTCTTCTAGACCCACTCATTTTTTGATGGTCTTAGCTTTAAGCATCACTATCAAGGATTTAAACTCTAACTTAATGGGTAGCACTGCTTTAGTCCCATACACTAAAGAGAATGGGGTTGCCCCCATGGATGTTCTTGTAGTAATGCAATAATCTTAAAGAACATAAGGGAGTTTTTCAGGCCAATCCTCATATCTTTTAATCATTTTTGTCAAAATAATCTTCACATTCTTAATGGCTACTTCAACTGCTCCATTAATCTGAGGCCTATATGGTGAAGACATATGATGCTTAACCTTAAACTTTGCAGCTAACTCTAGAAAATCACCCCTTTCCTATAGGGACACCAGTGTGGCTTAGGAATCGGCCATCAGATTCTAAGCTTGAGGCATGTGCTTCATGGTCACCTTATCAAAAATTAGCTATTAAAATCTTTATATATTCTAAGTATGGCCTCAATTTTCCTTCCTTCAATTCCCATTCAACTTTAATATAAGAGACCACTTTACCTCTTCTTTCTTTACCTTAACATCTATCAATGCTTCTAGGCCATAGATGTAGACCTCATATTCAGATCTGCAGTGATTCTGTATTGTACTATGTCTCAGTCAATTCCCAACATATCTTTATAAGCCTAGACAAATGCTTCTTGGTACTTTGTTAATAAGGCTATAAATTTATCTCTTTCTTCTTGGGTTAAATCTTTAACTAACTTAATATCTTTAGGATTATCTAGTGTACCCAAATTAATAGAGATCGATTTTAATGCATTAACAAAAGTAGATTCTAAATGATTATGAATGTCATGCATATGCCCATTAGAATAAACATCAAATAAGAAAGCAAAAGGACTAGTCATATTATTAATTTTTGCCTCGAAATCTTCATTCATGAAGTACATAAGAAATGGAAACATCAGTATCAATACTGTGAGCATTATAAAAGACAAACTCAAACTTAGGAGTGCAGCTTTAAGTGCTCGGCTTCCATATAGTCTTTAGATCAATGGTGCTGATTTTCTGTTCTAGCTCTTTCACATGTGGTAACCCCTAATCATATGTCTAGGTAATTGCCCCCTATTTCAAGAACTTAAGAGGCTTTGGCTCTTCTTTCTCTTCAGTTGGCTTATAGCCCAAACCATAACTCGTGATCTGCCTCTTCATCTCAAGAAAAGTCACCAGGCCATCTATACTTTTTCCTAGGCCTATGCTAGGAAAAACTTTCATCCCTTTCTGAACAGTAGCCACTTGTGGATCCATCTAGTTTTCATAGATCCTAGCAACTTGAAAACGAGACGTTGGTAGAGCTGAACCATCTACTTGCAATGCAACTATCTCCTCATCAAAATCAGTCCAGACATCCAAATTAAAGGACCCTCATTGTAATTAGAATTATCATAAATATCAATAATCATTATAGACTGAGGCTCATTAGGCTTTTGAATGGATAAAGTCAATAATTCTGTCAGGGTTATTTAGGGTGGTAGAGATCATGTAGAGAACTAGTGGAGGTGAAAATTTTAGTTAGGCATAAGGCTAGTGCGGGTGTTGGTCAGTTTTTTGGGTCGGTTATCTTTTTTGCATCAATTAGGTCTCAGATATAATGCTTAAGTTAAAAGCATCAGTTGGTGTCATGACTGTAGGTTTGGTGAAACTGGCAATATTGGTCGATATCATAGCTAGATGGGAGTGAATTTGGTGGTGGTCTGGGTGCTAAGAGCTGCAGGAGGTCTTAAGCTTTGAGACACTTAAAAATTATGGATAAGGTTGGTTGAATTGGGAAAATCTCTTTGGGGTGCAAGACACAATTTGAACCTCAATAACTTTAATGTCACTTAATTAGCCCACCTCGGGTCCTCTTTCTGTTACACTCATTTCATATAGGCATCTTAGGGTAGTTTTGCATCCATTTTGCCCTTATATTTTAGTATATTTTATGTTTTTACCTTATTTGTTAACTTTAGATACTTTATATTTGATTTTTGTAATTTTGTTGTTTTTGATAGGATTTTATGGCAAATCGAAGATCAATGAGTGCATTAGAAAGTGATTTGAAGAAATTGGGAATTCTTTAAGCATGGAGGAAAGTTGAAGAAATCAAGCTTTGAAAGAGCAAGTTAGCCAAAATTTGCTTAAGACTTTGCTTATGATGTTGCTTAGGGTATGTCATATAAGCTTAACCTTAGGCCTGTTCAAGTTGAAAGTCAAGCACAACTTAAATCCTACATATTCAAGCTTTTACTCCACAACCTGCCGAGAATTGCTTGAGATCCTGCTTAGGGTAAAGCGGCAGTGCTTAAGGTGCAGCACAGATCAAGCTAGAAGTCATGTATGAGCATAAAGAAAACCCATTTTATTCCAATATGCCGAGATTTCGAGGGTCCGCAACCTTAAGCGACGGTCGATACTGTGAAATTTGCTAAGAAGGCTTAAGGTTAAGCGTACCTAAGCATCGCCTAACGTGAATAATGCTACTGACTTGGATAATTTTACACTTCATTTCCTATCCACTCCTTGGCTCTTATTTACTTTTAGGGCATCTTTTTGGGACAATATAAATTCATCATTTCCTAGTTTTTGCCACAAGAGGAAAGGAAGGAGAAACAAAAAGGAGAGAAAATATAATAGAGAGAGGAGGAGACGCCATTTTCTAGGGAGGAGCTGCTACAACTATTTTTGGAGCTCTATAAACCAGAGTTTTGAGTTCTTCTACCTAGGTTTTTCTATTTTAGTCCTCTTATCATGTTTTTCTTTACTTTTCCATCAATCTTTCTTGTAAATACCATCATGAGTGAGTAAACTCTTTAGATTTCAGAGTTGGGAAATATGTTTTAGATTAATTTATGGATTTGGACTGGGTATTTCCTTATTTTACGTAAATACGAGTTTTGATTCCTTCCTTGTGTGCTTGATTTACTTACCTAATTTGGTACCCATTGGGTATTGTGTTAATCTTTGATTGAAGGACCGAAAGGTGAAAGTCATTGATAGATAATCAAGGATTGGAACTTAAAATCATCTAGATTTAGAAATGAACTAGGATTTTAAGAGGAATCAATGATTGATTACAAAACTTAATGGGTTTTAGAGTAATCAAATAACATACGAAAGTAGATTTGGTTATTTTAGAACACACTTTTATTTGCTTGAAAAAGATATCAAAGGAATTTAGAATTAATCACCTTCAAACTCTATTTTTCCCTAAAAATTGGAATGCCCAAGAAAAATCCAAATTAATTTATGCATAAACTCCCAACTCTGAAATCACTTTTAACATAATTAGACTTTGATTTGAATTACCCATTGTTAATTTAGTTTAATTGCAAACTAGATCTAGAATTTATTTGTTTGCTCTTTACCCATTCCAATTAGATTAATCAATTTACCTTGCTCATTTACATTTACCATTTATTCATTAATCATTAGCCCAAATAATTGCTTCATTCATAGTTTGGTACTCAAACGGCAAATCCTCGTAGGAACGATACTTGATTCATCACTTTATTACTTGAGACGACCCGTATACTTGCGGATTCGCCACATCACTTTCCAAAGTTGACCATAATTTTCTCTTCTAGCTCAAATATCTTAGCATTTAAGATTTCATCAAGCATGACCATAGTCTCTTCCATCTTAAGTAGGGCAGGTAAAATCCTTACTAGTCTCTTCCCTTCTCTAACCCAAGTGACCTAATCGGAAGTCTCTTTAGTGTGTTTTGAGGCTATGTTTGCTCATA
Organism: Hevea brasiliensis; assembly: GCF_030052815.1. Taxonomy (NCBI): domain Eukaryota; kingdom Viridiplantae; phylum Streptophyta; class Magnoliopsida; order Malpighiales; family Euphorbiaceae; genus Hevea; species Hevea brasiliensis. Next base: position 6,713,947 of record NC_079503.1, on the reverse strand, counting down.
AAAAATAACATTTAAGGGTTAACCTAAGCATGTTATATACATGAATGCAATGCATGAATGGACCCTTTTTTTTTTTTTACCTTTACCGTAACAAAACCAAAATCAAACCATACTAATAGAACTTAAACTGAACCAAGACTAAACCATATAAACTAAACTAAACTCGGACTAAAGATTGAATCAAAACTACAAAAGAACATCTATAGAACCCAATCTTTGCCCCCTTATACCTCCAACTCTCATGTGTAGGGTAGGAAAAAAAAATTCTCTCCTAGGCTATGGTACACTGGACACACCAACAGGAGCTGGTCAAGGATGATCCTTCCCTTACAAACAAAGGATTTATATCATTAAAGTTTAACCATAAGTAAGCATTCTCTTGCTTAATAAGGGTTTTAAAATGGACTTGGGCCTATACACACATTGGGTTTATGCATAGGCCTAGGTTCATCTCAACTACCACTAAAACTTATGGTTTGAATAGTAAGGTTATAAATTCAGCATAACAAAAATCTACGAGGTACCTAGGGCTAAGCTCATGGGCTTCATCGATAGGAAAAGGGTCACCCATGCGAGAGCTTGTCCATTAAGCATAACAGCCAGAGCTTTAACTCTTTTATATACTTAAAGGTATGGGCATGGGGTGCTAGCATTCACCAATTCGTCATAGCTCGAGTAGAACTATGATCTCCTTAGCTAGTACTAGCGGCACTAAAAAGGGTAAAGGTGATCCATGTGATAGTGTAGTACAATGCAAAAAGTTTAACATAGGAATAATACTAGACTAATAAAAACATGTTGGAGTAATTATCCATTTAATTCCTAGTGGAGTCACCAAACTGTAGGAGTGGGGGGTCATAATAAGGCGTGAGGCAAAATATTATCCACTAAAATTATATAAAATGCACTAGGTAATGCCTAGGAAAGATGGTGAAATCACAATCGTCTCACTTAAGTACCACATCCTTAGACAGCATTTCCTAGACATGCACTTCATACAATCCTAATAAAATCAAATCACTGATAAGTACCATTTTTCCATAACACTACCACGGTACTAAGAATTTATGCCATGAAGGCATAGATAGACAGGAGTCGCCACCCAGGTAATAACTGGAACATATTCAGTATTTCTTCCGAGGGTTATGGATGGCAACTTACTTCTTGTAGAGTTTTCACAACCGTCATTACCATAGCCCAATGCCTAGGTTTGGGATAGTGGGTACGTAAGGGGAAGGTGTTAGGCACCCCTTACGCCTGGTCTAACCTCGTTAATTCGAGTGCCAGTCCTCTACTAATGTTTCTAGAAGTTTTGTTTATTATTCCTCTATTAAACTTTATCCTAAAAATGCAATTCTAATCCTACACAAGCAAGTAATTCACAAAATGATTGTTGTTTACAAATAATTTTCATGCACAGGTAATTCCTATCTATGGGGTTACTAATTATTTAAATGATATTTACCAGATGACTAAAATTAATTTATTATTGAGAATTTAATTTACAAATAAATTCAATTTCAAATAACCTCAAGTTTCTATTTAACCTAATTAATTAATTTTTCACAAAGTTACCCTAAGGATAATTAAACTATATTAATTATGTATATGTGTAATTTATTCTAATATCATATAAGGCCCAAAAACTTAATAAAGATTTTTAACATGCAAATTTATTTTATAATTACTAAGTATTAAATTAAATTTATTTTACATACCAAGGTTAATTTAATTTATAAATAAGATTAATTTTAATTTATAAAGTATTTATTTAAATTAATTACATGCAAAAGTCAGTTAAATTAAAAACAAAGTTAATTTTAATTTACCAAATAAAAATCCTATTATTACTACAATTTCATGCCAATGGTTATTCTAGGAATTTATGATTACTTACTTGTTAGTAATTGCAGTTACCATTGGGACAAGCTACCCTTAAAAAATGGTCTTCTTTTCTAGTATGGCAATGATATCCCTGACTTACTCCCGTTTAGCTCCATGTAAGCTCCACGCAAATGCCCTCTTGGGTACTTACCAATTTTATTTATAATAAAAGAAAATAAATAAAATAAGAAAATACAAATAACAATTCACTTTGAATTCTAACTCTAGTCTCCTGAAAGGGTTTAAAATTCCTAATCAGTTATAACTACCTAATGGTCTAAGTCTTTTAACATGATCCAAACACTTTATAACACCTCTTGAATTAAAAGAACACAGAAAAATAGATCAAATATCAATTAAAACCCAAGAACACACAAGAACTTGTATAAACATATAATTTTCAGATTTTAGCAGATTGACAGTAGTAAGAAATCCAGTTTTTAAAAAATAGTTAGACATGCCTAAAAATCATTAAAAAATTACATAAGACACAAAACATCATTCAAGATCATAAAATTTATAAACCAAACAAAATCCTAGCCGAATGGTCTACACAAATCGTAACTTTTTCCAGTGACAGAATTGCACTATTTTTTTTGCAAAATTCATAACTCATCAACCACAACAGACATGAATGCGAAACCAATTGGAAAAGATTGACAAGATTTTGAATTTAATTTTAGACACTAGATTCACACAAAAATATTAACAAATAAGGGAGATATGAGCTTCACAAATTGGGTATTCTGTAAATCAGGTTTTGCAAGAACCCTAAATTTAAATAGGCATAATCACAAAATATAAAAGTTTTTTCAGTGATTCTTGATCTTAAAATTAATAAAATTTTGTGTAAAATATGAATATAATTTTTCTAAAATTTTTACAGATTCAGAAGATAACAAAAAATAATAAAAATATGGGAGATAGAAAACTAAGTATGTGCAGAGTTGTATATCTCCTTAAATTAAACATGATTACATAATTTACATGAACATGCAAGATAAATTAGAAAACAATGAGCATAGAATTAAATATTACAGGGCATAGATCTTAAAAAGAAAATGACAAAAACTAACCTTTTAAAAAAATCTTGCAAGAAAATCTTCTTGAAGAAAAAAAAAAAGAAAAGAACCAAAAGAGTTTTGAATATCTTTCTAAGTCTCTTATAGCTCTAAAATATCTCTAAATAATTCTGAATCTTTCTAAATCTCTTTTTTTTTCCTTTTTCTTTTTTTTTTTTGTCTTCCTCCTTTTTTTTTTCTTCCTCCAGCAAGGTATTTATAGGATTTTGAGAGAGAAATGTGGTATGATTTGAAGTCCTAGGATAATAAGATTCAGATAATGTAAACAACTGGGATTGGGGAATTTGGGTGGGATATGGGTGAGATATTTTAACTAATAGGAATAGAGGGAAAGGGGCAGCACCTATAGAGAGTGAGAAAGAGAATTAAGCCAAGTGGGAAAGAGAGTTTGTATGGGAGAGGGAGAGACAAAAATATATTTTCTTATTTTAATTTTCAGAAAATAAATTAAATGGATTCTATTTAAAATTCCTAACTAGGCTCTATTAGGTCCATGTGGCCCAATTAAACTTACTTATGTCCATTTAAAAACTACCTATATTAAATTTAAGCAAAATAAAATTTTATTGAAATTAAATTAATTTTCCAAAAAACATATTATTATTTTCTTTTTCAAGATCATGTTATGAAATTAATAATTCAATTCCATAACTCCAATTATATCTTATAGTCATACAATTTTTCATAATCGGATTTCTCACGGCCTCAATGCACATACTCATCACAAAATAAGGGTCTACAAGTACCATCCAGAACCATAAAATGTAATCCCAATGGAACCCTTTTGAGAAACCTCCATCCGTTAATCACAAGTGTATTAATTCTAATTTCAATTTAACAGCCTTCTTCTCCATGATACTTATGGAGTTTCATACTCTTGCCTCAGTTTAAACCTAGCAATATCATGAACATCAAATATTAATAAATACAGACCTGACACCTGTCCTTGTGTATCTTTACTGCACTGGCGTGGCTAGGAAGCAAGTGGTGGACAACTATATATGGTTCGGTTGCAGAGTTGCCGGCCGTACAATTCCCAACATAGTCAGAACATCGAACGGGTGCAGAGTCTCCGAATACATACCCTGTATAACTAAATAAATTTGGTTCATTGACAGAGACCCAGTACTTCACTCTGTCACCAAAAACTTGGAAGCAGAAGTCTGCATAGTCTCGATAATCATTCCTGAACGTTAAAGTGATAAATTGCTAATTACCATTTCTAACTGCAATAAATGTTTTAAAATTTCAAAAACACGTTTAAACGTACACAATTTTATAGCTCAAGAATCCTCCATACTCATCTTCAAGGGCTTGAGGAAGATCCCAGTGGAATAAAGTCACCAAAGGCTGTATCCCTATCCCATTAAAACAAACACAGTTCAGAATGTTTTAGCGTATATAATATTAACCCTAATTGTGATTGCCAATAGTTCTGATCCAGTACGTAGCACTGAGCCAGATATCAAGTTCGAACTCTAGCCGAAATCCAATCAACAAAAACAATGATTAATTGTTTTATAGAAATTCACACCTTCCCAGTTTATTCCTCCGCTAAGTTTTCCCTCTAAGAAGAAAAACTGCATTCAGATCATTGGCGTTGGTGGTGATAATAAATGTTTTATCAAATCTACTGATATGGTGCATTATTTATTATTATCTCCATGCACATAGGGGAACATAAACCAATAACAAGTGATTATGTGAAGAAGATGATGTTCTGAAGTGAGATCTTACAGGGTAAAATCCTAGGCCAAGATAGGGAGAATCTGTAAGAGTCCAGTCCGATCTCTTTCATCAAACTAATGTCCTCCTGTAATATTTCTAATCAACATCTTTCCAAATTTGAGAAAAACTATATATAATAATTAGGACAAAAAAAGTCTTTTCATGTATTTATATTTTTGTTGAATTTTTTATCCATTGTTATGTTGAAACTCTTAATTTCAAATCTTATGAAACTTTATTTATTTGTTTGATTTGACCGAACTTGAAATTTTATAATTTTTGAAATTACTCCAATTAATATTATTTGCTTAAAATTGATTGATCGTGAAATTTTATCTTTGATTTTCTTTATGAAATAACTGTCGAAAAAAAACATTTTTTAATAAATAATTTATCAAATTAAATTAATTGGAAAAAATTATAATGCAGAAAAATATTCAATTTTTCAATTGGCTAAATTGTATTTATTGAAATAACAATAAAATATCTAAATATCTACAAATAATTAAGTCGTACCTTATATAGATGATAGAAATCTACAGCCGCATTTCCTGAACTATGATCCGTTATTTTATCTGCAAAGTTGATAAATATATATGTGTTACATATTTACATATAAATCTCGCTTTTATTGTTCATATTGCCAGTATATACACTGGTGCAAAATTATTAATAAATAAATGGTTCTTACAAACAGATTTAATTAAGCCAAGATATAATAGAAAAAGAAAACAGTAGAGTGGAATGTGAGAGACCTGGATATTCCACTGTGAAAGTGTCCCATATGCTTGGTTCTCTGCCATCTGTATGAGCTGCTCCTTCAACCTAATAAGAAAAAAAAAAAAAAAAAAAAAAAGACTAAAAACTGAAGAAAGAAGAAAATGAAGATGAGGGAAAAGATTTATTTTTCAATTATTGCCTTCATTAGTTTAATATTTCCTTCATAAAATATTTAAAAAATTAATTTTCTCAGATGAGAAAACTTAATCGGACATTGCTTTCATGGGTAGCTCTTGCTCGAAAAGCACTTGATCCTGCTTCAAATATAAAACCATTAGGGAAACTGCTTCTGCTAAGAGTGGTAGACTGGACTATGTGACCTCTAGCACAAGCCAGCATATAAGCCAGTGTTAAAAGGCAGAAGAAAAGAAGAGATTCTTGAACTTTCATATCTACTACTCCTTGAAACTTCACAGATTCCAGTCAAGTTCTAAACTACAGGATTCTGGTTTCAAAAATGACAAAAGCTAGATAGAATTAAAGAATGAGAAGACCATAAAACAACAAGTTGATTCCCAAGAACCTGAAACCTAAAATGTTTCAAGCAGAACCTACATATATATAAGGGCCTTGGAGGGTAGCAATCCTAAAATAACAAATCAATCACTTGCATATTCTGAAAAGGAAAAGTAAAAAAAAATTCGCAATAGATTATTATTACGGGGGCCTCGTGCTTTGCCATTTACCTTTTATATATTCTAATCACCACATTGTCACATTGACATTATATAATTTATATTAATAGGTGGCCTGCAACTGGCTTGATAAAAATATTCACAAGAAAATAGAAAATGCTCGATCCAAACATTATAAGTTATGGCAGTGCTCTGCTCTTGTTAATTCTCTCTATTTGTCAGCTGTGTGTCCAGTTGTCTTTAGTTGTCTAGGTGTCTCTGTATTTATATTTGGTTCTTTAGCATCTCTTAGTTGTTGTTCTCCTGTTGTCAAGTTTTGAGTCCCCGTTTGTTCTCCTGTAACCTGAAATCCACTCGAAATCATCAAGAAAATCCCATTAGTTGTACCTTCTCACATCAACTCCTTCAAAGAAATTAATTAGATTTGAAGGTCTCTTTCCACTTAAAAAATTTTCACAAACCTCAAATATATTACTAGGTTATAATGCACAAATGTCACATGCTCGTCATCTGCAAGTAACTCAACAGCTACCAGAGCAGAAAAATTCCCTCCCCCCAACCACCCCGCCTCCCCCTCCCCACCTCTCCCCCCCACACCGCCCCCACCACCCCAACCCCCCCCCCCCCGGCGATATTTTAAAATTATTATGATTAAGCATTAGCAGTAGTTGTAGAGTTGCCATTTAGCTTAATAATTAATGGCCTACGCACATGCCTATAACTTTACGTTGTTAGATTAATTTCTTCACCTAATTAAGCAAGCTTCTCATTTTCTTCTAGTTTTTTATTTTCTCACCTTCCGGTCATAGCTAACACTTGACTGACAAATGATTATAGAATTATTATACGGGTCATTGTCAAAATCCAAAACGAATCCATGACCTGTAAATTTTTTTTTGTTTTTTGCAGTCTATTTTCTGGAAATGAATAAAATGATGCAACGAGTTGTGCTTTCTATTTTCATTCATTATTATTACGTACCATCCTAAATAAATTTTGTGTAGTTTTCTCTCATAAATTGTTAATAATAATAGAACCTCATCCAAAGTGTAATATTAATTAGTTCAATTCACTTTAGGCTACATGATAGGCATATTTAAAATGATGGAATATTTTAGCTCAATTTACTGTATTTCATATTACGAGTTCCCTTACAGCAGCATACTACGTGGATAGAAAAAGCAATACTGCAAAGCCCAATAGTGTGGGCGTGTTAGCAGGGCTTGGAGCTTGTTAACATCATTTTTTAGATGATGATGTTGATTGTATTTTTATTTCTACCAATTAGATAAAGAAATATAATCTGCCTTTGGAAAAAAAAAATACAAAATTATTTAAAGCAATAAGACATTAGAGCATGCCGCAAACCAAGCAAGCAGAACATTCATTCCCTGTTTATTCTTCCATATCAGAGGTCCCATTTTTAGAAATTATTGGACATACGGAACACAAAAACAGATGTATTCATTGTTTATTTCTCAGCAAAAATGGAATCTATCTCTGCAGGAAGTTGTTGAACCAAATAGCTGACTTCTTGGGAGATCTTTGCAAGCCATTTTTGTAATCTACCAAATTTATTCCACACCTCATAGTGAAACCAGCAGCCCATTCAAAGTTATCCATTAATGACCATGCAAAGTAACCCTTCACATTAATACCCTCCCTGCCAACAGCCCCCACTAATTATAATCAACAACAATAATGATAATTAAAAAGCATATAAATAGAGCAAAAAAAAAAAGAAAAAACTTACTGAATGGCCCTATTTAGGTACGAAAGATGATGCTTGTAATAGTCTACTCTGTATGTGTCATTTTGAAGTTCTTTAAGTGTCAAGGTACCATTATCCAACTGATCAATTCCTGAAATACAAATTAAGAGACGTTAATTGATTCTAACTTTCAATCTAAATTAAGATTAATTTATAATGCAATGAACATGATTTTTTTTTTTTTTTGCCTCACCATTCTCAGTAATATAAATTGTTGGATTATTGTACTTTTCCTTTGTATACTTGACAATATTTCGAAGGCCTTTTGGATATGAATGAAACCAAATCGAACCATCCTACAATATTATTCACTCAAAATTATTGAAAAGAAAATTCATTATCCCCTCCCAAAAAAAATTAAAATATTAATTTGTTTTTTGCACGTACCGATGGACCAATAGGAATTCCATTTCGTTCGGCTGCATGAAAATAAAAATTAAATAAATGAAAATGAGATAGTATGAAAATTCAGGGATTAATTAGAGTTAAAAAAATTATATAAAAAAAAAAACTTACTTGTCATATTAGTGAAGGAATCTGTAGAGTAGCTAATATTAATTGGATTAGAATTAGCAGGCACTGCAGCTACATAAAATGCAGTGTAGTAATTTAATCCAATAAAATCAAAAGATCCTTTCACCATTATGGATTGATCTTTGGTGAATTTGGGCAATCTATTTCCAACAAGGGTATGCATGCTTTGTGGGTAGTCACCATAGGTTAGTGGGTCCATGTACCTGATTAATTAATAGAAAATGGACTGATTAATTAATGTTAATTTGATAACAATTAGAGGTTGATTGATTATGATTATGCACACTCACCATCCATACATAAAATCAAGGGCTCTAATAGATGCCACCTTGTCAAGCTTAGTGTTGGAGAATGGAACCATCCAATGAGAAACAAGAGTAATCCCAATCTTCCCTTTTTGAGAAGCCTTCACATTTCAATATCAATTCATTAGATGTGATTAAAAATTTGGGATTGAATAATGAATTAGTATATTAGACTAACTTGGTATTTTTCCTTGTATAATTTTGCTGCTGCTGCATGAGAAAGTAACATATTGTGGCCAACCAAATAAGGCTCAGTTGCAGAGTCTCCAGCTTGGCAAGCTGGATTCATGAATTTGGAACACCTCCCTGGTGCTAAGAACCCCAAGTTATAACCAGCATGGCTATAGCTCCATGGCTCATTTAATGTGATCCAATGCTTCACTCTATCCCCAAATTCTTTGAAGCAAAGCTCTGCATAGTCTTTGAAATCATCCCTGTGTGCAGGTTCCAAGTGCATTTCATTAACAGAATATATACACAAAACTCAGTGGGTGAAAATTATTGCTAAGCACTCTCTTTCTTTCTCTACTTACACAATGTGAGGGCTTAAAAATCCACTATATTCATCATCAAGGGCTTGAGGTAGATCCCAGTGAAATAAAGTCACAAAAGGTTGTATACCTGTGAATGAATATTTTCATCAGAGATGAGAAGTATAATTCTTATGCTTGTTTGTTTTCCCTTTAAATTTCCTAAAATCTTAGAAAGGATCAGTCTTGAAAAAAAAAATTCCTAAGATAAGTGATCAAGTTGCAATTTCAAGTTATTAACAACAGTAAAAATGTTGACCTTCTGATAGGAGCTTATTGATAAGATTATTGTAGAACTCAATGCCCTTCTTGTTCACTCCTCCACTTAGGTTCCCACCTGTGCAATAAATGTTAAGGATTTTGTTATGATAATTGCACGAATCTAACGCATAAGTTATTAATTAATTGTTGAATTTCACCCTTATACTTATGGAAGATATTCAATTTAATTTATTTTTAATTTTTTGTTTAAATTAATTTAAAAATATTATTTTAAATTTAATTTAACATAAAAATTAAAATTTTTAAAATAAATTTCTTGATTTTTGAGGTAAATTATTTTATTTAGCTCAAAATTAAGAAACTTAATTTCTTTTTTTTTGTTTAAATTAAAATTTTTAAATTAATTTAGATAAAAAGCTGAAAATTTACTAATCGAGCGTCTCTAATGAGCATTACCCCCATAAACAATTACATGGTAGAAAAGAAAAACTAAACATATGTTTATAAGTTCATTATGATGAAAAGACCAAGTGAACTCTCCAAATTTTAATCTAAGTAGCTTTCTCAGAATTCACACTATCTTCCAAAAGGCAAAAGTTAGAAAATATTTTACTCGGATCATACCATAAACTTTTCGAATTTAATCATAATTTGGACGTAATATATACTCAAAAAATTAGTAACTTATACACCACATCATAACAAATTTTTTTTTTATTTTTTTTTATAAACCATAATTTTATTAAAGAAAAATGCAATTAAAAATTTAATATGGGAGATTGTAGCTAAGATTTTTTGTTATTTAATATGTTTTTCTCTTTATTGGTAGGGAAGAATTTACCTTAGACTTGTTCTATTATTAACTCAAAGACAAATATGTGAGTTCGTACCATATATATTGTATATTAGATTCATAATATATTAAATCTAGACAAGAATTTATCCTTAATGATATTAAAATTATTTCTAGCTTATAAACTCAAATTTGAACGCCCATTAAAGTTTAATAATATATATATATATATATTATATATTATATATATATATATATATATATATATATATATATATATAATTTCACTTTATTCAAGATCAGAGTGAAACACTACATGCAATAATAGTAACGGTGAAAAAAATATATGATCTTACGAGGTAACAATCTAGACCATGAGATAGAGAATCTGAAAGCATCTAACCAATATTCTTCATAATGTCCACATCTTCCTGTCATCACATTCAATTATCTATATAAATTACAAGCATAGCTAATAATAATAATAATAATAATAATAATAATAATAATAATAATAATAATAATAAGGACAGAAAATAAATATGTAGAAATCATTTAGAAACCTCATAGCGATGATAAAAATCCACAGCTACGTCTGCATTAACACCGCCTACAATCCTTTCTGCAGTATCACCCATACCATCAAAATTAAATATCAAGCTTCAAAAGAGATTTCTCCCTGGCCTCACTCATCTCTATTCATATTTTGATTGATTTAAAATTTTATTTATAAACATTAAATGAACAGAATAATAAATTCTACGTAATTGGTAAATGTGAAATATTTAAAAAAAAAATTATAAAATTGTGAAAAAAAAAATTAATATGACCAAGACAGTGGCTTAGAGTTTAATATCAAAGTCTACAATAAGACTAGCTGAATATTAAATGTCTGTTTAATATTATTGTGAAAGTTGTTTGCAGCTTTTTAAATATGTTAATATTAAAAAAAAATTAAAAATTTAATTTAATTCTAACATAAATTTTGTCGAGTTCAATTCTAACATAAATTTTAAAATTCATTTGAAATGAATTTCACTATTTAATATGACAGTTAAAAATATAGAATTTAATTAAATATCATATAATTCATGTTTGGTATAATTTTAGAATTGAAATTTCTTTGTCATCATTTCTTAAACTACCCTTAAGTAGTAAAATTCAAAAATTATAATTTTTTGTAAAATTATATATATATATATATATATATATATATATATATATATATATATATATATATATATATATATATATATATATATACCTAATAAATTTATAACAATTAATAAACATATACACCATTAACAATATAGTAATAAATATAAAATAAACTCACATGTTTCATAATAAAAGAGATTTAATATTAAAAAATTAGAATAAATGTATAATATTTTTCAAACATATTAAATTTCATAAAATTTTGTGTTTGGAAATCCAACTAAACAAGCTATAAATGAAATCTAATGGAGGATAAAAACCTGGATATTTGTGAGTAAAGACGTCCCATATACTTGGGCCCCTTCCGTCAACATCTACTGCACCTTCATACTAAAAGTCATTCAAAAAATCTTTAAAATATATATTAAAAAAAATTCCCAAATTAAAAAACAAAAAAGGAAATAAAAATTGTATACCTGGTAAGAAGCCGAAGCTGTTCCAAAAAGAAAACCTGTCGGAAAACTGCTGCGATTAAAAGAAGCTGAGACGAGCCCTGTTAATGCCAGAAGGTTGCACAAGAGCAACAAGCCTATCACGGAAGAGCCTTGAATCGCCATTAGAAAACCTAAGACTCTTGTTTACCATACATATATATATATATATATATATATATATATATATATATATATATATATATATATATATATATATATATATATAATTTATTTATTGGATTGTGCTTGTCATATTTTGCATTCAAATGCACAAACGGCTACGAGGATGTCAAATAAGCTAATAAAACCAAGCATCTATTAATTAATTAATTTACTCCATAACCTTGTTAATTCAGAAATAATTTAGTTTTTAATTTGCATATATTTTTTTGCAGGCCAAGATTATAAATTATTTAAAATATACTTTCATTCATGGATAAATTGATAAATTTTATGAATGGTGAAAAAGGAATGTTTCTAAAATCAACTCTATCTATATATTTTATTTCTGTTGTTACGTGAATGAATTTACTTTTGGCGTATCATGTGACACTAAACATACAAAGATTATCATTTATAATTATAATAATTATTGTATATTATGCTAAACATTTAATGCTTTCTTTTTATTTGGTTCTTTTTTTTTAATTATCTTCATTATTATTATTATTATTGTGATATCAATTTTTATAGTTAAATGATTAAAAAATATATTCATTATTACATTTCTAATTTCTTATTTAAAGTTTTAATATTTCATTTTGTCATAAAAATTTAAGAATTGTATATCTTGAATTTCTATCTATATATATATATAGTATGCACAATTTTTATTGGTGTTGCCATAAAGATATATTTACTCTTAGTGTTGTCACGTGTCACTTAACATATATAAATTGTTATTTATAATAACAGTAATTGTTATCTATCATGCTAAGTATTTAATTCTTGCTTTTTATTTAATTCTTTTTTAATTATCTTTATTATTATTGTTATCTCAATTTTCATAATTAAATGATTAAAAAATTTATTCATTATTACTTTTCCATAAATTTCTTTTTTAATATTTTAATATTTAAAAATATTATATCTTAAAATAATAAAAGTAATTAATATTCAGACAAAATTTTTTTTAGTGTTTCCATGTGACAGTTAACGTATAAAGATTGTCATTTGTAATTATAATAATTATTGTCTATTATGCAAAATATATAATTTTTTCTTTTTATTTAATTCTCTTTTTTTTTAATTATCTTTATTATTATTGTTGTTATCTCAATTTTTATAACTAAATGATTAAAAAATTTATTTATTATTACATTTCTATAAATTTCTTATTTAATATTTTAATAATTCATTTTATTATAAAAATTTAATTATCGTATATTTTAAAATAAAAAACAAATATATATATATATATATATATATATATATATATATATATATATATATATATATATGCGTGTGTGTGTGCGCGCGCGCTCTTGGTGTTATCATGCGATACTTAGCATAAAAAGATTATCATTTATAATTATAGTAATTATTATCTATTATGCTAAGTATTTAATTTTTTTTCTTTTTATTTATTATTTTCTTTTAATTATATTTATTATTGCTATTATTATTTCAATTTTCATGACTAAATAATTAAAAATTTTATTTATTATTATATTTTATAAATTTCTGATTTAACATTTAATATTTCACTTTATTATAAAAATTTAAGGATGGTATATCTTAAAATAATTTAAAATTATATTACAAAAACTTTAAATTTCATTAAATTTTCTCAATTTTTATTAATTAATTATTTAATTAATTTTAAATATTATTAAGTTATTAATTTCCTAATTATGTGGGTAAGTTACAAAATATTTAATAATTATTCTTTTAAAGTTATAATAAGTAACCATTATTATTAGGTAATTTACAATATATACAATTTTATATAGTACATGCATATAATTTTTTTTTCTTCTTGCATTGCCTTCATATATTTTAGATTATCAGTTTCATTTTTTAGAATAATATTAATATTACTAAATAAATATAATATTTAAATATATTATATTTCTTTAATTTATTAAGAGAATATAAAAAATTTTTCATATTTTAAAGTGATGAATATAATCATATGATTTAATTAAGCTTATATTATTTTATATCTTTAATCAATATTTCAACTATATTGATAAATTTTTTTATTATGAAATTTTCATTAAAAAATCTTAGATAAAATGTTTAGTTAACATAAAAATAATAAAAATAAAATGTGGAGTAATTAACAATAAATTTAAAATATTATTTTAATCTCAAGTATTAATTAAAATTAAAATATATAAATTAAAAATATTTATATCTTAAAAGTTTAATTTAGTAGCCACGTGTACTTGCACAGGCAACTCACTAATTAGTCTTAATTTAATATAATTGGTATCGATTTCCATCTGTAATAATGTTTTGAGCTAGTCAATTAGGGATTTTTCTTATCTAGACTAGTCCACTATGAATTCAAGAAATAAGATATATAGTGAGACTCTCTTATTAAATATATGGGTTTCACATATTTGTATTTTGTATTCATAATGAACTCAATCTATGTAAGAATTTAATTAAGTTATCTCTTGAGACTATGAACATGGATTTTTATGAACACAACCCTTGGACCTTGCTCCTATTTTTGTTGCCTCGTCTCCCCTGTTAACAGTTACCAAGTTCTCTGGCAAGCATTCTGGTCTTTTATATTTAACCTTTAGCCATTCTTCGCATCTACTTGCCATCATTATTTATTATTATTATTATTATTATTATTATTATTATTATTATTATTATTATTATTATTATGTTTTCATGAAAGAAAAGCCACATCACATATAAAAATAAAAATAATCACTGAGTTTTAACTCATTGGTAAAAAATAATAATAATAAGGTGAAGAATAAAGAAAGAAGATTCATAACTGAGAAATTTGTTGATTTTCTATTTATTTAGTTGCAGCTTAGTCATAGGATTAGCTAGGTTAAATGTTAATTTAGAAGGAATTTTTTAAACCAATAAGCAGAGTATTTGAGATAACGTTTCTGATTATTCTTATAATCAACATAAACGATGCCAAATCGAACAGTGTAACCATGACCCCATTCAAAATTATCATGAAATGCCCACACATAGTATGCCTTCACTTTGACACCCTCCCTGCCAAATTCCATTATAAACATTAATTTTCTTCATCAAATATCCTTAATCAATTATATTAAATTAAATCAATCATTGAAAATACCCGCTTGATACCTTTTAAAATAGAGGATAGGTGGCTCCTATGGTATCTTATTCTCATGCCATCCTTAAGGGAAACTTTGAGTGGCAAGGAGTCACCATCAGGCATTCCTGCAAAAAAACCATAATAAAATAACTATAATTAAATGTATATTTTTGTGCTAATTATCTAGATTCCTTAATATAGAAAATTTTTTTCCAGGAAGTTTCTCTATTCCTTGTCACATTGGGGACACTAGTATTAAAAAGGTATTGTGTGATCTTGGAGCTAGTGTAAGTTTGATGCTACTCTCCATTTGTGAAAAGCTGAAGGTAGGAGATTTGAAGCCCACTACCATTTTTTTGCAACTAGCTGATAGATCCATCAAATATCCAATAAGAATTTTTGAGAATGTGCCCTTAAAAGTTGGAAAATTTTTCATTCCTGTGGATTTTGTGGTTCTTGAAATGGAAGACGATATTCACATACCTATCATCTTGGGAAAGCCATTTTTAGCCACAGCAGGGGCTATAATTGATGTAAAGAATGGTAGATTGACATTAAAAGTTGGAGAAGAGGAGGTGGAATTTAATTTGAATTAGACTTTGAAGAAACATCATGGAGTTGATCCTTATTTAAGGTGAATGTTATTGATGAGATTGTGGAAGTAGAATTTAAGAAAAGAAATCCTGAGGACCCTTTGGAGAATTGTTTGGTACATAGTAAAACAACAAAGGATGAAAATCCTAAGGTTGCAGCTTTTGCTCAAATTTTGGAAGCTACTCAAGCAGTTGTAGGAGATCAAGTTTTGCAAGTTGAAGAATTGAAATATGAAGTTTCACACCCATCTTTACTAGATGAGAAGGATGCACCACAGATAGACCTCAAACCACTTCCATCTACATTAAGGTATGCTTTTCTTAGACCTAATTCAACTTATCCTATAATTATTAATGCAAGTTTGAGTGATGTACAAGTTGAAAAATTGCTGAGAGAGTTAAGAGCACATAAGAAAGTCATTGGTTACACCATTGATGACATAAAGGGTATAAACCCTACCTTGTGCATGCATAGGATTCTTTTAGCGGATAATTTTAAATCCACCATAGAACATCAAAGAAGGTTAAATCCTAATATGAAAGAGGTGGTGAAGAAAGAAGTCTTGAAATTGTTTAAAGCTGGGATAATTTATCCTATTTTTGATAGTAGTTGGGTTAGCCCAGTTCATGTAGTTCCTAAGAAAGGAGGTGTGACCGTTGTGAAAAATGAAAATAATGAGTTGATACCTACTAGAATTGTCACAGGGTGGAGGATGTATAGAGATTACAGGAAGTGCTACTCGGAAAGACCATTTTCCCTTGCCTTTTATTGATCAAATGTTAGAGAGGTTAGCAAAACATTCATATTTTTATTATTTGGATGGGTATTCTGGTTTTTTCCAAATCCCAATACATCCTAGTGATCAAGAGAAAACCACATTCACATGTCTATATAGCACATTTGCACATAGAAGGATGCCTTTTGGCTTATGTAATGCACCAGCTACTTTTCAACGGTGTATGATGGCCATTTTCTCTGATTTTATTGAGGAAATTGTGGAAGTTTTCACAGATGATTTTTCTGTATATGATTTTTCTTTCGATAATTGTCTATCTAATCTCTCTAAAGTGATTAAAAGATGTGAAGAAACAGATTTGGTGCTAAATTGGGAGAAATGTCATTTTATGGTGTAAGAAGGCATTGTTCCTGGATATTTGGTATCACATAGAAGAATTGAAGTGGACAAAGCCAAAGTAGGAGTGATTGAGAAGATGCCTCCACCAACTTCAGTGAAAGGAATTAGAAGTTTTCTTGGGCATCTTTGGGTTCTCTGGCGATTTATAAAAGATTTTTCAAAAATTGCTAAACCTCTTGCAAATTTATTAAATCATGATGTTCTTTTTAATGAAGGAAGCTCTTATAACAACCCCTATTATGCAACCTCTGGATTGGTCATTACCATTTGAGATTATGTGTGATGCTAGTGACTTTGCTGTGGGAGCTGTACTTGGTCAGAAAAAAGAGAAGAGGTCTTATGCAATCTATTATGCCAGCTAAACTCTAGATTATGCTCAAGTAAAATATGCCACCACTGAGAAAGAATTTTTAGCTATGGTATTTGCTGTGGAAAATTCAGATCATACCTAGTTGGATCGAAAGTGATTGTCTATATAGACCATGCCGCCATAAGATATTTGATGAATAAAAAAGAAGCAAAGCCAAGACTGATAAGATGGGTTCTATTGCTACAGGAGTTTAACTTACAAATTAAAGATAAAAAGGGAGTTGAAAATGTTGTGGTGGACCATCTATCAAGGATTAAGTATGAGAGTAAGGATGAAAATGAAGAGGAATTGCCAATTGGTGAGTTTTTCTCAAATGAGCAATTGCTAGTTGTTATTCTTTGCTTTGCCATGGTTTGCAGATTTTGTCAATTACCTGTCATGTGGAGTTCTCCCACCAGATTTGAGCTATCAACAAAAAAAGAAATTTTTGCATGATTTGAAATTTTATACATGAGAGGATCCATTGTTATTTAAGAGATGTAATGATGGCCTAGTTAGAAGGTGCATGCCTGAAGAGGAAATAGGAAACATTTTAGAGCACTGTCATTCTTCTGACTATGGAGGTCATTTTTGTGTGGATAAAACAGTGGCTAAAATACTTTAAGCTGGATTTTATTGGCCACACATGTTTAAAATTGTGAGAGAATTTATTTTGAGATGTGATAGATGTCAAAGAGTGGGGAATATTTCAAGGAAAAATGAAATGAAACAATAAGAGATTTTGAAGATTGAGTCATTTGATGTTTGGGGCATAGATTTCATGGGTCCATTCCCATTATCGTTTGGGAATAAGTACATTTTGGTAGGTGTGGATTATGTGTCTAAATGAGTTGAGGCCATTGCTTCCCCTACAAATGATGCAAGGGTAGTAGTGAAATTTTTGAAAAAGTTTATTTTCACTAGATTTGGAGCTCCAAGAGCTATAATCAGTGATGGTGGATCTCATTTATGCAATAAACAGTTTGAAAATCTTTTGAAGAAATATGGGGTTACTCATAAGGTATCTACACCTTATCATCCTCAGACTAGTGGGCAAGTTGAAGTATCTAATAGGAAATTGAAGAGAATTCTGGAAAAAATTATTAATCATTCAAGGAAGGATTGGTCATTGAGGCTAGATGATGCATTATGGGCGTACAGGACAGCTTATAAGACACCCATTGGAACTATACCTTTTAAGCTAGTCTATGGGAAATCATGTCATTTGCCAGTTGAGTTGGAACACAAAGCATATTGGGCAATCCAAACTTGGAATTTTGACTTAAATAATGCTGGAGAGAAAAGGTTACTTCAATTAAATGAACTTGAAGAGATAAGGTTGGATGCTTATGAGAATGCTAAGATTTTTAAGGAAAGGACTAGATTTTGGCATTATAAGTATATTAAAAGAAAGGAGTTTAAAGAGGGTGACCAGGTTTTATTGTATAATTCTAAATTTAGACTCTTTCCTGGAAAGTTGAAATCAAGATGGTCTGGTCCTTTCAAGGTCGTCAAGGTTTATCCACATGGAGCTATGGATATTTGGAGTGAAAATTCTGGTTGTTTTAAAGTTAATGGTCAAAGGCTCAAGATTTATATCACAGGCCAGCCCATTGAGAAGGGAACAAGTTGTTTCCTTGATGATTCACCAATTCACTAAATTAAGGAGGGTCAAGCTAATGACCTAAAATTAGTGCTCTTTGGGAGGCACCCCAAAAATTTTTCCTTGTACTTAATTTTTCTTTTATTTTGTTTCATCTTATATCCCATTGAACTCAAATTTGACATTAAAGTTTCTTTCTGCAGGTTGGTGGAGATTTTCAAGCAAATGTGTATGCTGAATTGAAAGAATTAATGCCTGGGAAGTTGTTGAACCTTATGTTTTTCTTCCATGATGCATATTGTTTTTAACAAAGTCAAATCTGAACTAATTTGAGCTTTATGTCTGATTGCAGGAACATGATGGAGTGAAAGGCCATTTTAGTTGCAACATTTTGAGGAAATTGGTGAGAAATATAGGAACTTTAATGGTAATCAATAGCAACATGCTTTTGATTTTACTTTTTGGGTAATTAATTTTGATGTAGTACACTGAGATTGACATATTTGTCATTGTATATTTTGTGAAATTTCATGATACAATTCTGCATAAATTTAATCATGCGAATAGTGTCTGTAGCAGAATTTTATTCCTTGTTCATGAATTTTTAATGATGAGTTTGGGGTTGAATTTGGGTGTTATTCCTTGTGGTGTGATTGTTAATGTAATAATATTTTAGTTTGTGTTTGGTGGATTGATAGATTTTAATTGTTCTTAGCGATTAATTGGGTTTCAATTGAATTTTGAGTGAAATTTCTGTGCAAATTGTGTTTTGGATTTGGTTTTAGTGTGTTTAGGATCACATTTCTAGGTTTTATATTAGGTCATTTAACACTAGGTTCAACATGATGTATGCTGGGGGTAATGTCACCACCAAAACCTATTCTTGGCACTTTAAATTGTTAAAAATGTAAAATCTGTCGAGAGTTTCAAGGAGTCTCACATGCCTCATGTAGAACCTCATGTACAATCACACGGGGCATGTAATTTTTCCCTTTTATTCCAATATGCCTCATGTTAGACACTAGGTATATCACCACTTAAACCTTTACCCTAGCCATTTTATCCTATTTCATCTCATCGGCCGCACGACCTAAGCTTTCACTGTTCCTTCCATGGTGTGCACCAAACAGCCATCAACACACATACCTAAAATACGAGCCATAAAAATGGCTACTAACAGTAACTTTTCTACCCCAACACTAAATCCTATACCACCCACTGCCGAAACACCCATTTTGACCCCAAATCCCCAAATTCCCGATACGAACCCTAATTCTCCACCTCGCCAATCCTCTCATTCCACCTCTAATCCCGACAATGCCACCCAAGATGTAACACCTCCCTCCCAAAAACACACTAAATTTTCCCCTTCAGCTGTATATGAGACACAAAAAAGAAAGAAATCAGTTCTCCACTCCTCTGCTTCACCGAAACAGCCTAGAGTTGTTTCCCCAGGATCTGTTAGTGCCAGAACCCGCTCTGCTGCCCAAAATCCTATCTCACCATAGGTTTCTTCTACTCCAATTAGGGTCCAATCGCCCTTGCATCATTCATCAACAGTGTCTCAAATTGCTCCAGTTATCCCTCAATCTGGAAATCAAGTAAACTCATCTTACCCATGGACTTTTAGGGACTTTGAAATGAGGAAAAATTATGAGGCCCTTGCTAAAAAGAAAATTTTAGCCACCAAGTACATTGATGAACACAGTCTCAGGGAGATAGAACTTTATGAATCTGTTAGTGAATATTTGGAAAAAATATGTTGGAGTGATTTTGCTAGGATTCAAAAACCTGCTTCTAAGGAATTGACAATTGAGTTTTTAAGCTCATTGCAATTGGACTTCCAGCCCATGCAAAGTAACCATAGGGACACCATTTCCTTTAGGTGTTTGTGTAACACCCTAGGCAAATCCCACATCGACAAAACACGGGAGAGATGCTGGGTTTATAAGTTGGTGGTTCGTAACCCCTAGTGACGCGTTTTAAAACCGTGAGGGCTTCGGCCCAGAGCGGACAATATCACTAGTGGGCTGGGCCATTACATTTGTGGTATCAGAGCCGCTTCGCGTGCAACCTTGAACGATGGTGGGGCAAACCTCGCCGAGGCCGAGTCCCATAAGGGGGGTGGATTGTAACACCCTAGGCAAATCCCACATCGACAAAACACGGGAGAGATGCTGGGTTTATAAGTTGGTGGTTCGTAACCCCTAGTGACACGCTTTAAAACCGTGAGGGCTTCGGCCCAGAGTGGACAATATCACTAGTGGGCCAGGCCATTACATTTGTAACAGCCCGATCCTTCTCCAGCTAGTATTGTCCGCTTTGGCCCATGGGCCTCACGGATTTGTCCCTTGGGAGGTTTCATTCCCAAAAGCGCGCTGACCAGGTGAGGAAGGCTCCCACATATATGGCTGATGCGTCCCAACCGCAAGTGCACGGGCCGTACAAGTAGTATAGAAAAATATCGATCCCACGAGGAGTTGTGTTAATGATTGAATTTTCGATATAAAAGTTGACTAAATTGAAGTATTTATGAGATTAAGTAATGAATTAATGGGTAATGGAGTATGAAATCTAAATGTGCATATTTAATATTCCATTCAACAATGTATTAATTAAACTAAAATTGCATCAAATAGAAATAAGCAAGTTCAAATATGGCAATATTTAAAATGGCAAATGATTAAATTTGATTAGAAATTAACAATGGTAAAAGGTGATTAGGAGTTCGGATTTCATATTCGAGCTATTTTGGGATTTTAAATTGGTTGTCCAATCTTATGAAACTTATGAGTTTTAAGGAGATTAATCCTTAAATCCTTTGAATTCCCTTTCGAGTGAGACAAAGAGTGCCTTAATCAAACTAATCCTACTTTCGTGGACTTAGAATTAATTAAGACCCATTAAGTTCTTTAATTAATCTGTGAATCCTCTTAATCCTTAGCCTATTTCTAGGTCTAAGTTAATTAAGTCCAATTTCATGATTATCTATCACAAGGTCTTCTCCTTTGATTGCTTCAACCATGGATTAAGAACATTACTCAATGGGATCCTACATTAAGCATGTCATTAAGCATACAAGAAATGAATAAAACTCATTAAGGCCACAAAATATGGATTACCCAATCAAAATCCACAAAATATCTCAAATATTACAACCCTTACTCCAGAATCAAAAGTAAACTACTCACTATCCATAATGCTTACAAGATATGATGAGTTTAAATGGAAATAAAGCTTTAATCTAAGCTAAGAAGTAAGAAATTAAACACTAGAAATGTAGAAAAATGTAAAGGAAGGAAGAAATCTGCAAATCTTAGTTGAAAATGGTGTGGAAGGTGAAAATGACTCCTCAAATTCTGCTTAGCCTCCTCCTTCTTCTTTGCTCCTTGTCTCCCCTTCTTTAAAATGAGAAAATGGGACTATTTATAGCATTTTTATGACATGGAGACCTAAAATAGTATGTTCTAGGAGGAATACATTAAGGGAATCTTACTTGACTCATTAATGAACTCTTTATGGGATCATAAGTGGGTGCATAAGTTATGCGATCCCTTATGCGATTTAAACTGGTTCTGGGTCACTTATGCATTGCATGACTTAGTGCATAGGTTATGCACAAATTCGTGAATGTGCATAAGGGAGGTGAGAATGTGCATAAGCTATGCGATCTCCTTATGCACATTTAATTTGGTTACGAAGTGATCTTCCTCCTTATGCGAATCGCATAGCTTATGACAAGTTATGCACAGTTTGGTCAATGCATATTTCGACTTGAAAACTTGTTTTTGGCATCTTTCTGTAGAAGACACTCCTCAATGGCAAAATTCTCTTTAGTCCTTCAAAAACACCATTTTTCCTACAAAACAAAGTAAAAATTACAAATTAGTGCAAAATTGACAACTATGAAAAACTAACTAATTAACTAATGAAATTAGCTAAAAATGACTAATAATCAAATAAAATGATTGTGAAATTAGACCTAAATGACTATGCAAAATGTGTGCATCAAATACCCCCAAACTCAAGCTTTTGCTTGTCCTCAAGCAAACTTTAAAATGTGATGCAAAGTTTTTTTTTAGGGGTGCCTTATCCAAAGAGCTATGAAAATTACCTATTAAAGTAACTAAACATACCTTTAGCCATACCAACAATCCATATACCCATCCTTCAAAATGCAAAGTATCTAATGCTTATCCAAGCTTTCACCGCTTAGCCATCAAGTCAATTATCATTCAAAATCCCCAAACCAACCAATCAAAAGAGAGAGAGTCATGCTCAAAAGGAATTCTAGAACAATCAATAGTCAAGGTGTCTCTATATGGAATGATGGAATTGAATGAATGAATGAATAATTTCCCAATCCCATAGGCAAATTCTCTACTCCTATCTCCACTAATGTAGCTAGTACTATCAAGAGATCAAAGGTCTTTTTAGGGATGTAATGGGGCCATGGGGTTCAAAATGAGGCTAAAAAGAAAGATGGGTAAAAAGGATTCAAAGCATGAGAATATTTTCAATTTTGAAACATAAGGTACACTTTATTATATATTTTCTTCTTTTTCTCTTTTTTATATATATGGGAGAGAAGAATACACAATGACGATTGTCAAGTGCTAGCATAGTTTACATAAAAATGGAGGGACATTTTGATACTTTAACTTGTATTTTGCATTTTCTTTTGATGATTGTCCCTAAAATTTGCCACCCCCAAACTCATTTCTTTTAATACTTTGGGTGGATTTCTTTCATTTTGAATGGCAATAGTGAAAAGCACATATACTAGCACTTTTACAAGATGACAAGCATTTCTTCTCCCTTTTATTGTATATATTTTTTTTCTTTTCTTTTTCTCTTTTTTTTATGTACCTAATATTGTAAATAATTATTCTCATGAAAAGGGTTGTAGTGTTTGGTTCATTGGCTAGGTAACAATAAGGGATTCAAGAAAAATTAGGGATAAAAAGGCTCAAAAGGGGTTTGCAAGGGTCAATTTTAATTAGGAAAAGGGCCAAAGGTTTAAAATGAGAAGTTTTAAATCAAAGAATGCCTAATCATCTCTCTTTCCAAGTACAAGCTGGTATTTCGCCTTGAAAGGTTTAGAAAATTTGTTCTAGGATTGGTGAGACATCATTTGACTACCTTATATCCAATAACTCCCTCTAAACACTCCAATCTCTAAAGGACTAGTTGGGTGGCTTTTTGGCTAAGAAGATATAGGCAAGGGATAGACACTTCAAAGCTTTGCACCTCTTAGGAAACTTTCAATCCACAAACCCAACTAAAGGTAAGTCAAATCACTCTCATAGGCAACTTTTCAATACTCAAGGGATTTGGCAAAAGATTTTAATGCATGGTGTATGATTCCTAAAATGAGTAATGCATGAACTAAATGGAGGAAGTCTATTTGTATGCAATTTGTACAATTTCTAAGTGATGTATAATGTGTGTGTAAATGTGTAATGAATATATATGTATGGATGTATATGTAAAATATTTACAATATATGTAAATGAAATGGGATGGGATGCTCTTATACTCAAAATGTGAAAAATAAAGCTAAAAATCAAAATGTGCACCCCCAAACTCAAAATTAGACATTGTCCTCAATGTCTCAAGCGATAGATATCCAAAACTCAAAGCAAATAATATTGACCGAATTGTAAAAAAGGTAAGAACAAAAAGAAAGAGTTACAGTATGAGAATTCAAGTTAAAGGATGCATAAGAAGTTATGCAGAGTTAAGTCTTTATCGAGCATGTGCATAGGTAAGGTGCATAAGCCATGCGGTCTGCATAAGAGGCAATATATGTTGCATAGGCTATGCGGGACGATTGCATAAGGAAATACAACACATGCGATTCTGCAAGTAGCGAAGGAGTTGCACAGGCTATGCAAAAGTTGTGCATGAGGAAATTCATAGCTGTGCAGTGTATACAAAAGCTGCTGCATGGGAATTGGCAAGGGGAAATGTACAACCAGCAGTAAAAGTATGGAAATATATATGGAGTATGGGCAGATATGTACAAAAGGGCAATAAGTGCAATAAAAATCAAAGAAGACTAATGTAATAGCTATCCAATAAAACTTCAAAAGAAACAGAATTTAAAACAAACTAATTCAGAACAAACAAACAAAATCCAAAACAAACTATAAATGTTTGAACATATTTACAAAGAAAAGGTCCTACAAGATTGAACAAAAGTAAAATAAACACTAATCTATGTCTATTGTTTTTCCTTTGTCCAAGGATGTTGCTAAGGGGCTGGTGGCTGCTGCTGGCTGACGAAATGATGGTGCAGGAGGAGGTGATGGAGGTGGAGGTGGCATGCCCAGAAAGATCATGAGTTGTTTCACCATTTCCTTCAGTTCTTTCTGTTTGTCCCTGGTTTCCATGACAAGGTCGAATAGCTGATCATGACGATCCTTTAGTGTATCAAGACCACTGTCAAGCTTTCTATCCACAAAGTAGATATCATCACTAAGCCTGTCAAGGTAGGTGAATAAGGCTTTAGTGTTGAATGCAGGAGGTGCTGTGGATGAGGTAGGTTCAGCTGTAGGAGGTATGAAATTTGGCAGGTGCTGGAATGTCTGAGTAGGTGAGGGTGGGGTAGGTGTAGTAGGGTGCTGTGGGACTGGTGTGAAAGGTTGGGTTTCTGGTTGTGCAATTGGCTCAGTTTCTGCTGCAGGGTGGCCAGTGTCAAAATATGATAAATGGAACCCTGTTTTGGTTAAGTGTGCAGTATCAAAATAGGAAGTGTCCTCAAGTGCTGGGATTGAGTGCTCTGCAGGATTAAAGCCAAAATGCTTAGCTATGTGATAATGAGTCCACCCAAAACAATGTCACCAATGGATTTGGTGGCAATATGCAGCACATGTTCACAAAAGAAGTAACCAGGAGATACCTTAACTTTGTGAAATGCACACCATAACATAAATAGTTCAGATTTGCCCACAGCACCAGAACTAGTCCCTCTGCCCAATATGGTGCTAGCCATCAGCCTATGAATAAACCTAAGTGCAGGATCAAGGATTTGGGATGTTTTGGATCTACCAGCAGAGAAAGTTTGAGGTTGGTTTGTTATGATTCTCCAAAATTGGGCAGGATTCCAGATGCCCTTGTTGGCTACCTCTACTCCAGTGTGTGGTACTCTAAAGAACCCATCAATTGCAAAACCAAAAATGCCATGAAATTGGTCTAATGACAGTTCTCTATTTTGCCCCAAGCATCTAAATGTCATAATTGGCTTATGGTCTACATCATGCAAGTTGAGGGTAGCAGAGAATGAAGAAATAAACTCCAAGACTAGAATCGGATAAACTACCTCTTGCTTATGCACAAATTCTGTCCAACCCATACCGTCAAGAAATGCAACTACATTGTCAAATAAACCCGAGATTGTAGAGCATCGTGGACATATACCTAGTAGGTTGTACCCTTCTATCTTTGAGTCTTTTGAAAGCGGCTTTTGAATTGTATCATGGAGAGGCCAGGGTAGCTTTGATACAAATGGGGTTGCTGAAATTGTCTTTTTGCTGGAAGAAGGTGTAGAGGCTGGAGCCTTTGGCTTTTTAGGAGGTGGTTCCGAAAATGGGGTGGGTGGGTTTTTACGTTTGGACAGAGGAGGAGCAGAGGACATGGGTCGCACGGACTTGGATCGGATTTTGCGTTTGTATGTGGTTGATGGAGGTGGTGGGGGTGTCGTTTGTGGTGGAGGATTGGACGTGGGATGTATGGATGACAATGGAGAGACTTCGAGAGGAGAGGCGGGGCGGGAATGTGGAGGGGAATCCATTGCCGATTGGAGAAGAGATAGGGGGAAATGAAAATGTAGGGGGATTTAGGGTTTTCGTGATGAGAGCGCTGGTGGAGAAGATGGGAGAGGGATGGCGAGATGCTGGAAGAAATGGAGGATGAAGGGCGGTCGTGGGGTGAAGAGTCGGGAAGTGGAGGTGGTGGGAATTTTCTTTGCCGAAAATGAATTTGAATCGGGTTTGTAGGAGACTGCATAAGGGGAAAATGATTTATGCATAACCTGTGCACTCTGTTGTACATGTGTTAAAATGATTTAAACTTCAGAGAAATGCTTATGCACAAGTGCATAGGTTATGCACTGTCCTTATGCATGTTTCGGTGACCCTTGAAATGTTGAGGAGCGAAGTTATGCGGGAGTGCATAAGTTATGCACTCCCCTTATGCATCTCTCGGCAGAAGTGGTTGTTCAGAAAATTGGGTCATGCAGAAGTGCATAGGTTATGCACTCTGCTCATGCACTGTTCGGCAAGTTTTGGAATTTTGGTTGGTGGTCATGCAGATGTGCATAAGCTATGCACTCACCTTATGCACTCTGCGGTAGGTTTTGAAATTTAGAATTTTGGTTATGCAGAAGTGCATAGGCTATGCACATTGCTTATGCAGGTCTCGGCAACTTTTGGGATTTTCTGATTTCTGGTTATGCAGAAGTGCATAGGTTATGCACTCTGCTTATGCACTGTTCGGCAAAGTTGTATTTTTGGAGTTCTTGGTTATGCAGAGGTGCATAACTTATGCACCTTCCTTATGCACCCCTCGGCAAGGTTGATTTTTCTGGGTTGTTGGTCATGCAGAAGTGCATAGGTTATGCACTCTGCTTATGCAACCTTCGGCAGAATTGGAGTTTTGGATTTTTGGTTATGCAGGAGTGCATAAGTCATGCACTCTCCTTATGCAAGACTCGGCAGAGAGAGAAAATGAAGGATTTGAAGCTATGCAAGTGTGCATAAGTCATGCACTCACCTTATGCAAGTTTTGACAGATATGAAATTTGACAAAATGAGGTTATGCAGAGTTGCATAAGCTATGCACTCTCTTTATGCACTTGCAATAAAGGTGAAAAATGGCAAGAATTTTGGTTATGCGAGGATTGCATAAGCTATCACGATTCTTATGCACCATTCAACAAAATTAAGAATGCAATAGAACATGAATTGCAAGTGTGAAAAATACCCTGGAATGATGAAATATAATTCTATGAAGCACAAACCATGAGAAATTTTCACCAAAAACACATCAATATATTCAAAGTTCATCAAAAGTGCATCACACAAGCATGTAAAAATGGATCCTACATAAAAAAACCTTTGAGAACTATGCCATTTTAAGACAAATTCTGCAAATCAACATTTAGCAAATAAAACTCCATAAAAATCTACATGAAGTTGCATCTAACCACAATTGAGAAATGAACTCTCCAAGATTTGCCAAGAAAATGCAACATTTCTACCTTGAATCCTACAACCCCAAAGGAGCTCGAAACTGCAAAAATGACCAACTGACCACCATAATATCATTATAAGCACAAATATTAGAAATTACCCACCCAACCTCACCAAAAACACAAGTGATCTGCTGCAGATTCTATTTTTCTGCTCTGCATAAACCAGATAGCAATTTCAGTAGTTCACCAACCTTTCTCCATTGATATACATCCAACCTCATCAAAAACATGAGCCATTTTGCTGCAGACACCCTTTTTGCTGCAGAATGTACATTTCCTCTGCATAAACCAGATTGCAGCTCCTGCACAGGTTATGCAGCAAAAACTTATCAGTTCTTTTGAAGGACAAAATTTTTCAAGTTAAGAATTACTTTCTCAACAGTTCACCAGCCCTTTCTTCATTGAATTACATCTACAAGAGACAAAATTTAACAATGTCAAAAATTGAATTTGGGGAGATTTAAGATAAAAACAAAATTAATGAAAATGAAAGTAAATCAACAAAAGCAAAATAAAAGGACTTGGGATGCCTCCCAAGAGGGCTAATTTATAGTCCTTAGCTGGACTCTTCATGAATTTTCTTGAAAAGAGGTGAGGATTGGAGAGCTTGTAACGCTTGCTCCTAGTATTGGGGCTACAGTTATGTAATGCTTCAATCTATGCCCATTGACCTTAAAATTCCCAGATTTTTCACTCCAAATTTCTATTGCTCCATAAGGGAAAACCTTAGAAACTCTATACGGACCAGTCCACCTTGACTTGAGTTTTCAGGAACAATTTCAATCTTGAGTTGAACAACAAAGCTGAATCACCTTCTTTGAATTCCTTTTTCCTCGGATGCTTATCATGCCAAACTTTAGTTCTTTCTTTGTAAATACGGGCACTTTCATAAGCATCCATCCTCAATTCCTCAAGCTCATTAAGTTGTAACAACCTTTTCTCACCCTTGCTTAAGATCAAAATTCAAGGTCTGAATGGCCCAATATGCTCTATGTTCTAGCTCCACGGGTAAATGACAAGACTTACCATACACCAACCTAAAGGGAGTAGTTCCTATAGGGGTTTTGTAGGCGATCCTATATGCCCATAAAGCATCATCTAGTTTGATAGACCAATCTTTCAGAATTATTCACTTTCTCCAAAATATGCTTGAGTTCTCTGTTAGAAATTTCAACTTGTCACTGAAGTTTGAGGATGGTATGGGGTAGCTATCTTGTGCACTACACCATACTTCCTCATTAAGCTCTCAAATTGCTTATTACAAAAATGGGAACCCCATCACTAATTATAGCCCTAGGAGCTCCAAATGCTCAAGACAAATTTCTTCAAGAATTTCACTACCACTCTAGCATCATTAGTTGGAGTTGCAATAGCTTCCACCCACTTTGACACATAGTCAACCCCAACTAAGATGTATCTATTACCATATGAAGGAGGGAATGGCCCCATAAAATCTATTCCCCAAACATCAAATAATTCCACTTCAAGAATATTATTTAGGGGCATTTGATCTCCTTTTGACAAATTTCCACTCCTTTGACATTTATCGCAATTCAACACAAATTTCCTCACATCCTTAAAAAGATTTGGCCAAAAGAAACCACTTGCAAAATTTTACTAGCTGTCTTAGAGATGCCAAAATGACCTCCATAATCAGAAGCATGGCAATGATGCAAAATACTTTGTACCTCCTCTTCAGGAATACATCTTCTAATTAAACCATCACAACATCTCCTAAAGAGTAAAGGATCATCCCATCTATAAAACTTCACTTCATGCAAGAACTTTTTCTTTTGTTGCCATGTCATACCTAGAGGTAATATTCCACAAGATAGATAATTCACAAAGTCTGCATACCAAGGTAGTTTAGCAACAAGAGAGAAAAGTTGGTCATCCAAAAAGAACTCATCAATAGGGATTTCATCCAATTCTTCACCATCCAATTTCAACCTACTAAGATTATCAGCAACTACATTTTCAGCTCCTTTCTTATCTCTAATCTCCAAATCAAATTCTTGTAGCATCAGAATCCACCTAATGAGCCTAGGTTTAGCCTCCTTTTTACGGAGCAAATACCTGATGGCTGCATGATCTGAAAATATAACCACCTTTGAGTCAATAATGTAAGGTCTGAACTTTTCCAATGCAAAGACAATTGCCAAAAATTCCTTTTCAGTTGTTGCATAATTTGTTTGAGCCTCATCGGTGTTCTACTAGCATAATAAATAGCATAAGCCTTTTTGTCCTTTCTTTGACCAAGAACAGCCCCAATTGCATAGTTGCTAGCATCACACATAATTTCAAAGGTAGGCTCCAATCAGGTGGTTGCATGATTGGTGCAGTGATGAGAGCTTGCTTCAACCTGCAAAAGGCATCCAAACACTCTTGGTCAAATACAAATGGTGTGTCATTACTTAACAAATTAGACAAAGGTTTAGCTATTTTAGAAAAATCCTTGATAAAGCGTCTGTAGAACCCGGCATGTCCTAGGAAACTTCGAATTCCCTTGACATTGGTAGGAGGAGCCATCTTCTCTATCACTTCAACTTTGGCTTTATCAACCTCTATTCATATATTAGACACCAAATGTACAAGCACTTTCCCTCCTGAACCATAAAATGACACTTTTCCCAGTTTAACACAAGGTCAGTATCTGCACATCGCTGCAAAATTTTAGAAAGGTTAGCCAAGCATATATCAAATGAAGATCCATAAACGGAAAAATCGTCCATAAAAACCTCCATTATGTCTTCAATGAAATCTGAGAAGATTGCCATCATGCACCTTTGAAAAGTGGCTGGTGCATTACACAACCCAAATGGCATCCTTCTATAAGCAAAGGTTCCATATGGACAAGTAAAAGTGGTTTTCTCTTGATCATTTGGATGGATAGGGATTTGAAAAAAACCTGAATATCCATCTAAATAGCAAAAGTAAGAATGCCTAGCTAGTCTTTCCAACATTTGATCAATGAAGGGAAGTGGAAAGTGATCTTTTCTAGTGGCAACATTTAATTTTCTGTAATCTATGCACATTCGCCAACTAGTCAGCATTACGGTGGGAATTAATTCATTATTTTCATTTTTGACATTGTCATTCCACCCTTTTTGGAACAACATGTCTTGGGCTCACCCAAATCTTATGCGAGATGGGATATATGATCCCTGCATCAAGCAACTTCAAAATTTCCTTTTTAACAACTTCTTTCATATTTGGGTTCAACCTCCTTTGATGTTCAATAGATGGTTTACAATTTTCTTCCAAAATGATTCTATGCATGCAAAAGTGTGGGCTTATTCCCTTAATGTCATCTATGGTGTATCCCAAAACTTTCCTAAATTGTCTCAATACTCTTAACAACTTATCAGCCTCTAAAGTACTCAAATTTGCATTTACAATTCTTTGGATAAGTGTTATTAGTGCCAAGAAATTCATACAGTGAGAAGGAAGTTGCTTAAGTTATACCTTAGGTGCATCTTCTTCCTTGAATGATGGTTGCTTAAATTTGACTTTTTCCTTTTGTGTGAGTTGAAAAACTGGAGCAGAAATGAATGGTGGACTTCCCTCTAAGTGTTGAGTATATGCAGCTACATGAGGGTTGTCATAGTCTATGCCTCCTCCATGAATCAAACAATTTTCAAGTGGATCTTCTGGATATTTCTTCCTGAAGTGTTCTTCAACCAGCTCATCAATGATATCAACTCTCAAGCAAGTATCAGCTTCAGAATGATGCTTTCTCATAGTGTTATTAATATTGAAAATTAATTGCTCTTCACCAACCCTAAGAGTCAGCTTTTCTCCTTTCACATCAATCAATGCTCCTGCTGTAGCTAGAAAGGGTCTCCCCAATATAATTGGAATATTAGAATCTTCCTCCATGTCCAAGATGACAAAGTCAACAGGTATATAGAACTTTCCAACCTTGAGGCACATTCTCCAAAATCCCTTGAGGATACTTGATTGTTCAATCTTGAAGAGAAATGTGGGTTGGCTTTAGATCTCCCATGTTGAGCTTCTCATAGATAGAAAGGGGCATAAGGCTAACACTAGCCCCTAAATCACATAGAGCTTTTGTAGAACAAGATTCTCCAATGTGGCATGGAATTGAAAAACTCCCTGGATCCTTTAGCTTTGGAGGAAGTTTCCTTTGGAGGATAGCACTACATTCTTCTGTCAAAGCTACAGTTTCATCATCTTCAAGTTTCCTCTTGTTTGAGAGAATTTCTTTCAAGAATTTTGCATAAGAGGGCATTTGTGAAAGAGCATCAACAAAAGGCACATTTATGTAAAGTTTCTTCAAAACCTCTAAGAACTTCCCAAATTGCCTATCAAGCTTGGCTTTGTGAAATCTTTGTGGAAAGGGAAGTTGTGGCTTGTAGGGCTCAGGAGGTATATACTTCTCTTCTTTTTCTTCAAACTTCTCCTTACATTTTTCTGCACTCTCTTGTTTTTCACTCCCATCAGTTCCTTTTTCATTTTCTCTCTTCTCACTGTTTTCTCTCTTCTCACTGTTTTCACTCTTCTCATCATTTATAACTTTTCCACTTCTTAAAGTAATAGCTTGACACTGCTCTCTTGGATTTTCTGGTTGACTTGGAAGCTTTCCAAAAGATTTGGCACTTGAGGAAGATGCTTGTTGTGCAATCTGGTTTTCCAAACATTTGTGTGTTTGCATCTGTTCGACCTTGCTTTCACCTCTCTCATCTCCTCATCATGCTTATTTTGGTTGGCAAGAATCATTTGCAATAAAGCTTGATGGTGGAATTTCGTTCTTCTTTGTTTTGGTGGAGGGTTCATATTTTTGGGCTGAAAATTAGGCAATGGTTGCCTATTTTGCGATATGGAACTTGACTCTGCTTTGTTGTGGTTGAAAATTCGATTTTGAACTTGACCTTCTTGATTTCCCCATGAAAAGTTGGGATGATTCCTCCAATTTGGATTGTAAGTTTGAGAATAAGGATTTCCCATTTGCTTGTTTCCATAATTACCAACATATGCTGCTTGTTCTCCATAATCTACTCCACAGCTGGTTGTTTCCTCTCCATAAGCCACTTGTTGTGAACTTCCAGCTGATGATGAACTAACCAACATACTCAAATCTTCCATCTTCTTAGCAAGGACATTTGTAAGTGCATCAAACTTTGCATTAATCATGTTGAATGGATCAAGATCATACATTCCAGTGACTTGCCTTTTACGAGTTGGGTGGTCCTCTTGGACTACTCCAAAGATGAGTATTCTTTGCAATTTTCTCCAATAGCTCATAAGCTTCATCTTCATGCTTTATAATAAATTCTCCTCTGTTTGAGCATCAATGATTCCTCTGATTGCGAGTGACATTTGTGTAGAAATTCGATTTATCATCCATTTTGGAATGGCATGATGTGGGCATAATCTTTCCAATTCCTTCCATCTCATCCATGACTCATAAAGAGTTTCATCTTCTCTTAGTGCAGCTGTCATTTGATTCCTCAACTCTTGAGTTTTCAGTGGAAAATATTGTGCAAGAAATGCATCGATGAGTTGCTCCCAATTTGTAATGGAGTTGTGAGGTAAAGAATCAAGCCAATCCAATGCTCTATCTTTCAAAGAGAATGGGAATAGCTTCAATCTTCTGCATCATCGGACACTCGAGTTGTTTTTGCATGTCGCAAATCATAGCAAATTTCTTCAAATGTGTGTGTGGATTTTGGAAGGATGTCCTCCAAATTGAGAGTTTTGGATCATTTGAAGAACTCCAAAATCCATCTTGTAACTATTTGCATCAATTCTTGGTCTTGCTATGCTCTCTCTCAAATCATCAAAGCGTGGAAAAGCATGATCCATCATACTTCCCTAGGCACGTTTGCATTAACTACCTCTTCACCATGCTGCATTTTCATTATTTTGACCATTTCGGCATTACCAACACCAATTCTAATTCTTTCATCAGCCATATGCGCTTCTAATTCAGTTTCTATCAAGGCTTCTTTTCTTTTCTGGTTTCTTTCTTGTTGGCCTTACAAAATTTCTCTATTTGAGATTGAACAATAAGGATGTATCACTTGTGCTTCTAGCTCTTCTCATAAAAGATTAAGAGTACGAAAAGAACAAACAAACACAAAATGAAAAGATAACAAAGATAAAACTAAAAACAACTAAAATGATCAAGAATTCAATCTTAAACAAACAACTCCGACAGCGGCGCCAAAAACTTGATGCGTCCCAACGCAAGTGCAGGTCGTACAAGTAGTATAGAAAAATATCGATCCACGAGGAGTTGTGTTAATGATTGAATTTTCGATATAAAAGTTGACTAAATTGAAGTATTTATGAAATTAAGTAATGAATTAATGGGTAATGGAGTATGAAATCTAAATGTGCATATTTAATATTCCATTCAACAATGTATTAATTAAACTAAAATTGCATCAAATAGAAATAAGCAAGTTCAAATATGGCAATATTTAAAATGGCAAATGATTAAATTTGATTAGAAATTAACAATGGTAAAAGGTGATTAGGAGTTAGGGATTTCATATTCGAGCTATTTTGGGATTTTAAATTGGTTGTCCAATCTTATGAAACTTATGAGTTTTAAGGAGATTAATTCTTAAATCCTTTGAATTCCCTTTCGAGTGAGACAAAGAGTGCCTTAATCAAACTAATCCTACTTTCGTGGACTTAGAATTAATTAAGACCCATTAAGTTCTTTAATTAATCATGAATCCTCTTAATCCTTAGCCTATTTCTATGTCTAAGTTAATTAATTCCAATTTCCTGATTATCTATCACAAGGTCTTATCCTTTCTGTGCTTCAACCATGGATTAAGAACATTACTCAATGGGATCCTACATTAAGCATGTCATTAAGCATACAAGAAATGAATAAAACTCATTAAGACCACAAAATATGGATTACCCAATCAAAATCCACAAAATATCTCAAATATTACAACCCTTACTCCAGAATCAAAAGTAAACTACTCACTATCCATAATGCTTACAAGATATGATGAGTTTAAATGGAAATAAAGCTTTAATCTAAGCTAAGAAGTAAGAAATTAAACACTAGAAATGTAGAAAAATGTAAAGGAAGGAAGAAATCTGCAAATCTTAGTTGAAAATGGTGTGGAAGGTGAAAATGACTCCTCAAATTCTGCTTAGCCTCCTCCTTCTTCTTTGCTCCTTGTCTCCTCTCTAAAATGAGAAAATGGGACTATTTATAGCATTTTTCTGACATGGAGCCCTAAAATGGTATGTTCTAGGAGGAATACATTAAGGAATCTTCTGACTCATTAATGAACTCTTTATGGGAATTTGCATAAGTGGGTGCATAAGTTATGCGATCCCTTATCTGATTTTACTGATTACAGGTCACTTATGCAGTTGCATGACTTGGTGCATAGGTTATGCACAAATTCGTGAATGTGCATAAGGGAGGTGAGAATGTGCATAAGCTATGCGATCTCCTTATGCACATTTTGGATGGTTCTGAAAGATGATCTTCCTCCTTATGCTGATCTGCATAGCTTATGCGACAAGTTATGCACAATTTGGTCAATGCATATTTCAGCTTGAAAACTTGTTTTGGCATCTTTCTTTGTAGAAGACACTCCTCAATGGCAAAATTCTCTTTAGTCCTTCAAAAACACCATTTTCCTACAAAACAAAGTAAAATTACAAATTAGTGCAAAATTGACAACTATGAAAAACTAACTAATTAACTAATGAAATTAGCTAAAAATGACTAATAATCAAATAAAATGATTGTGAAATTAGACCTAAATGACTATGCAAAATGTGTGCATCATCAAACACAACGCCACCAACTATTTCAAACAAGGTGCACTATTAATAATAGAATATTTGGTGTTATTATTGATAGTCTTTGGTTGTGAAAACATTATAGGGAAAGAGATTATGAAGTATTTGGGTTAACCAACTGAAAAGCATCCTAACCCATGCACTTTGCGGTGGATCAAGATAATAGCCAACACTATTAAGATGAATGAAATGTGCAAGGTTCCCTTCTCCTTTGGCCAATATAAAGATGAGGTATATTGTGATGTTGTAGATATGGATGTGTGCCATTTGTTATTTGGGAGGTCATGGCAATATGATGTCAATGCACAACACTTCAGAAGGACCAATACTTATAGCATTGACAAGGAAGGGGTAAAGTATTCTCTTTTGCCATTAAGGAACAAATCAACAAAGAAGGAGGTGTGAACCTTCTTAGCGGTCACTAAAAAGTTTAAGGTAGAGACTAAGGAAACAAAGCAAGTCCATGCTTTGGTTGTGAAGTAAATCCTTATGGGAGTCAAATCCTAAGTGGAGGAGCCTCTCGAGCTAGTAAAACCATTGTTAAAGGAGTTCGAGGAGTTGATCTTTGGATGACATACTGGATGGATTGCCTCCCATGCGTGATATCCAACATCACATTAATCTTATTCCAAGTGCTAGCTTGCCAAATTTGCCATAATATCGCATGAGTCCTAAGGAGAGTGAGATACTCAAGGAGAAAGTGGAGGAGCTCTTGCAAAAGGGGCTTATCAAGGAAAGCATGAGTTAAGAAGGATGGAAGTTGAAAAATGTGTGTAGATAGCCATGCCATCAACAAAATTACGATGGGCTATAAATTCCTAATTCCTAGATTAGATGATATGTTGGATCAATTACATGGTGCTAAATGGTTCACCAAGCTAGATTTGAAGAATGGATGCCATCAAATACACATAAAACCTAGTGATGAATAGAAAACAACATTCAAGACAAAGGAGGGGCTCTATGAGTGGCTTGTCTTGCCATTTGGATTGTTAAATACACCTAGTAACTTCATGAGATTGATGAATCAGGTATTAAAACCTTTTATTGGGCACTTTGTGGTTGTTTATTTTGATGACATTTTAATATATAGTAAGTCAAAAGAGGAACACTTAATACACTTAAGGAAGTTAATATGAGCCTTGCAGGAGAACAAGCTATACATCGACCTTAAGAAGTGTAGTTTCATGACTAATAAACTACTATTCTTGGGATATGTTGTGATTGCGAAGGCATACAAGTAGATGAGGCAAATGTCAAAGTAATCAAAGAGTGGCCAACTCCAACTACTATTTGAAGGTTGAGTTTCCATGGGTTAGCCACATTTTATTGTGATTTATCAAGATTTCAACACCATAGTAGTATCCATGATCAGTACCTAAAGAAAAGAAAGTTCTAATGGGGTGAGGAAGCCTCAAATTGCTTTGTAATTCTCAAGGAAAAGCTTTACACCACACCGGTACTAGCTTTACCAAACTTTGAAAAGTTATTTAAGGTGGATTATGATGCAAGTGGAATTAGGATTGGAGCAATTTTTTCCTAAGAGAAAAGGCTCGTGGCATATTTTAGTGAAAAGCTAAGTGATGCTAGGAGGAATTGGAGCACCATGCGTGCTCTTAAAACTTAGGAGTGTGATTTGATAGGCAAAGAGTTCATCTTGTATTCAGACCATGAGGCGTTGAAGTACCTAACTAGCCAAAAGAGGATTAGCAAGGATATGTATGCAAGGTGGTGCCAATTCTTGCAACGTTTTCCTTTTAGGCTCAAGCACTAATCTGGAGTTCAAAATCAGGTAGCAGATGCTTTGAGTAGGCATAGAGCATTATTGGTGACTTTGAGCCATGAGATTATGGGGTTTGAGAAACTAAAGGAACTCTATGCCAATGATGAGGACTCTGGAGAAATATAGGGTAAGTGTTCTCAAGGCCATCCTTATGAAAATTTTTATGCGTTTGATGGGTATTTGATGCATGATTTGACTTGGTCAAATTGCCTAAAGAAGATGGAAAGAGTGTAGCAGCTAAGCACATGGCAAAATAAGTTGTTAAGATGCAAAAAGAGGTAAAGTTGAAGCTGGAAGAGGCTAACAAGAAGTACAAATAAGCAGCTAATAAACACAAGCAAAAGCAAGTGTTTGAGGTGGGTGACAAAGTGATGGTGTTCCTAAGCAATGAAAGGTATCCCGTGGGTTCTTATAGCAAGTTGCACCAAGGAAATATAGACCTTATGAAATTGGCAAACGAATTAATGACAATGCATATGTTGTTGATTTATCGGATAGCATGGGAATTTCGTGTACTTTCAATATAGCTAATTTGTATCCATACCACTCTATGGATGAGCCTTTGTATCCTCAAAATGACTCAAAATAGAGGTTGAGTTTTCCAAGTGGAGAGGCGATGTGGAATGTATTAGTGATAATGTTATTGAAAAATGGGAGAAGGTTCAAAGGAAAAAACAAAGGAAGCGTGCAGGTGAAAATGGGAGAAAAATAAAAAGTTTGAGGCAAGTTTTAGTGGGAAATAAGAGGAGCTATGTCCTCTAATTATTATTATTTTTTTATCTCCAGCAGTCCTAGACCGACCAACTTGGACTCCTTATTTAACAAGAGTAATAGTTTCAGAATTAATTTTGAGGTTTTTCCTATTCTATTTAGGACTCAATCATGTTTCCTACTCAGGCAAGACTAGTTAATTTCCTACTTTATCTTTATTTTTCTAATGTATTTGGATTTAATTTAAATTTCTATTTGAAGGAGCAGAAGCATGGTGATTGGTTCATTAGAGCATTGAATTTCAAAAAATTTTCTTCTAGGGTTTCATGCATCATGCCACATCTCTTATGTGCTTAATTAATTTCAATGCTCAATTGCATATTAAAACACTTTTAATATGAATTAGGATCTATGTTTGCCATTCAAGATTGTAAATTAACAAATTAATTCATTTAAACCCTAGTTTAAAAAGAAGTTTGAGCACTAACCTCTTTGAT
The DNA here is from genome assembly GCF_030052815.1 of Hevea brasiliensis. NCBI lineage: Eukaryota > Viridiplantae > Streptophyta > Magnoliopsida > Malpighiales > Euphorbiaceae > Hevea > Hevea brasiliensis. The sequence continues at coordinate 6,675,035 of NC_079503.1, read as the reverse complement.
GCACTATGGATGCAATTGGCACTTTTAGGAAGCACCTAGGACTCCAAGTGTTGTCCTTCTAGCTTGTACACACTAAGATCACCAATGGGCAACCCCGAAATCAGCTTCTCAAGCCTTGCCAACCAATTATAATTTGGATTTTTACTTTTAGAGAGGTTGTATGTGTGTATAGGGCACTAAAAATAATTTCTAGCAATTTTAATTCAAAGGAATTTGGGTTATTCTCTTTGAATTGATGAGAAAGCAAGAAGAGGAGAGGGAGAGAAGAGACAAGAGAGAGTGTTATTTGTTTCTTCTTTTCTTTTCCCTTTTATAATTAGGTCAAGTAATCACTTAAACCCTTTGCCACATGTCACCACCACATTGCATCTTATTTTTAATTAACATAATCACATTAAGCCAAGTGTCAAATGCTAGACTTAATCTTGACTTTGATCACCTTGCATGATAGGAAGACAAATGGCAAACTTATGTGATGTCATGTGTCACCATCTCATAGTGCCACATGTCACCATCTCATAGTGCCACATATCACCATGTGAAATGACCAAATTACCTATATGTTGTAATTTTGAGTTCTCAACCCAAAATCATTATTTCTCCTCTTCTAATCAATTTATTGATGCGTCCCAACCGCAAGTGCAGTGCATTACAAGTAGTATAAAAAATATCGATCCACGAGGAGTTGTGTTAATGATTGAATTTTCGATATAAAAGTTGACTAAATTGAAGTATTTATGAAATTAAAATGATGAATTAATGGGTAATGGAGTATGAAATCTAAATGTGCAAAATTAATATTCTATTCAACAATGTATTAATTAAACTAAAATTGCATCAAATAGAAATAAGCAAGTTCAAATATGGCAATATTTAAATTGGCAAATGATTAAATTCGATTAGAAATTAACAATGGTAAAAAGCTGATTCCGGAGTTCGGGATTTCATATTCGAGCTATTTTGGGATTTTAAATTGGTTGTCCAATCTTATGAAACTTATGAGTTTTAAGGAGATTAATTCTTAAATCCTTTGAATTCCCTTTCGGGTGAGACAAAGAGTGCCTTAATCAAACTAATCCTACTTTCGTGGAGTTAGAATTAATTAAGACCCATTAAGTTCCTTAATTAATCTGTGAATCCTCTTAATCCTTAGCCTATTTCTAGGTCTAAGTTAATTAAGTCCAATTTCCTGATTATCTATCACAAGGCCTTCTCCTTTCGGTGCTTCAACCATGGATTAAGAACATTACTCAATGGGATCCTACATTAAGCATGTCATTAAGCATACAAGAAATGAATAAAACTCATTAAGACCACAAAATATGGATTACCCAATCAAAATCCACAAAATATCTCAAATATTACAACCCTTACTCGAATCAAAAGTAAACTACTCACTATCCATAATGCTTACAAGATATGATGAGTTTAAATGGAAATAAAGCTTTAATCTAAGCTAAGAAGTAAGGAATTAAACACTAGAAATGTGGAAAAGTGTAAAGAAAGAAAGAAATCTGCAAATCTTAGTTGAAAATGGTGTGGAAGGTGGAAATGACTCTTCAAATTCTGCTTAGCCTCCTCCTTTCTTTCTTTGCTCCTTGCCTCTCTTCTCTAAAATGAGAAAATGGGACTATATATAGCATTTTTCTGACATGGAGCCCTAAAATAGTATGTTCTAGGAGGAATACATTAAGGGAATCTTACGCGACTCATTAATGAACTCTTTATGGGATTGCATAAGTGGGTTTGCATAAGTTATCTGATCCCTTATGCTGGATTTCCATTGATACAGGTCACTTATGCGAGTTTGCATGACTTAGTGCATAGGTTATGCACAATTTCGTGAATCTGCATAAGGGAGGTGAGAATGTGCATAAGCTATCTGATCTCCTTATGCACATTTAATTTGGTTCAGAGCAGTGTTCTTCCTCCTTATGCAAGCGCATAGCTTATGCGACAAGTTATGCAGTTTAGTCTATGCATATTTTAGCTTGAAAACTTGCTTTTGGCATCTTTTTCTGTAGAAGACACTCCTCAATGGCAAAATTCTCTTTAGTCCTTCAAAACACCATTTTTCCTACAAAACAAAGCAAAATTACAAATTAATCCAAAGTTGACAATTATGGAAAACTAACTAAATAACTAATGAAATTAGCTAAAAATGACTAATAACCAAATAAAATGATTGTGAAATTAGACCTAAATGACTATGCAAAATATGTGCATCAAACACCCCCAAACTCAAGCTTTTGCTTGTCCTCAAAAACTTTAAAATGTGATGCAAAGTTTTTTAGGGTGCCTTATCCAAAGAGTTATGAAAATTACCAATTAAAGTAACTTAACACACCTTTAGCCATACCAACAATCCATATACCCATCCTTCAAAATGCAAAGAATTTAATGCTTATCAAGCTTTCACGCTTAGCCATCAAGTCAATTATCATTCAAATCCCCAAACCAACTAATCAAAAGAGAGTCATGCTCAAAAGGAATTCTAGGACAATTGATAACCAAAGTATCTCAACATGGAATGATAGAATTGAATGAATAGATGAATAGTTTTCCAATCCCATAGGCAAATTCCCTACTCCTATCTCCACTAATGTAGCAAGTACTATCAAGAGATCAAAGGTCTTTTTAGGGATGTAATGAGGCCAGGGGGTTTAAAATGAGGCTAAGAAGAAAGATGGGTAAAAAGTATTCAAAGCATGAGAATATTTTCAATTTTTATACATAAGGTACACTTTATTATATATATATATGTATTTTTATATATATGGGAGAGAAAAATACACAATGAGAATTGTCAAGTGCTAGCATAGTTTACAAAACACATAAAAATGGAGGGACATTTTGATACTTTAACTTGTATTTTGTATTTTCTTTTGATGATTGTCCCTAAAATTGCCACCCCCAAACTCATTTCTTTTGATACTTTGGGTGGATTTCTTTCATTTTGAATGGCAATAGTGAAAAGCACATATACTAGCACTTTTACAAGGTGACAAGTATTTCTTCTCCCTTTTATTGTATTTTTTTATGTACCTAATATTATGAATAATTATTCTCATGAAAAGGGTTGGAGTGTTTGGTTCATTGGCTAGGTAGTAATAAGGGTTTCAAGAAAAATTAGGGACAAAAAGGCTCAAAGGGGTTTGCAAGGATAAATTTTAGTTGGGAAAAAGGGCCAAAGGTTTAAAATGAGAAGGTTTAAATCAAAGAATGCCTAATCATCTCTCTTTTCAAGTACAAGTGGTATTTCGCCTTGAAAGGTTTAGAAAATTTGTTCTAGGATTGGTGAGACATCATTTGACTACCTTATATCCAATAATTCCCTCTAAACACTTCCATCTCCAAATGACTAGTTGGGTGGCTTTTGGCTAAGAAGATATAGGCAAGGGATAGACACTTCAAAACCTTGCACCTTTTAGGAAACTTTCAATCCACAAACCCAACTAAAGGTGAGTCAAATCACTTTCATAGGAACATTTTAAATACTCAATGGATTTGGCAAAAGATTTTAATGCATTGTGTATGATTCCTAAAATGAGTAATGCATGAACTAAATGGAGGAAGTCTATTTGTATGCAATTTGTACAATTTCTAAGTGATGTATAATGTGTGTGTAAATGTGTAATGAATATGTATGTATGGATGTATATGTAAAATATTTACAATATATGAAAATGAAATGGGATGAGATGTTCTTATAATCAAAAAGTGAAAAATAAAGATAAAAATCAAAATGTGCACACCCAAACTCAAAATTAGACATTGTCCTCAATGTCTCAAGCGATAGATATCAAAACTCAAAGCAAATAATATTGACCAGGAATTGTAAAAATAAGAACAAAAGAAAGAGTTACAGTATGAGAATTCAAGTTAAAGGGATGCATAAGAGGCTGCAGGTTATGCGAGTTAAGTCTTTATCAGAACATGTGCATAGGTAAGGTGCATAAGCCATGCGGTGCTGCATAAGAGGCAATAAATGTTGCATAGGCTATGCAGGACAGTTGCATAAGGGAAATACAACCTGTGCAGTTCTGCAGAGGTAGCAGAAAGGGTTGCACAGGCTATGCAAAGGTTATGCATGAGGAAATTCATAGCTGTGCAGTGTATACAAAAACTACTGCATGGGAATTGGCAAGGGGAAATGTACAACCAGTGATAAAAGTATGGAAATATAGGCAGTATGGGCAAATATGTACAAAAAGGCAATAAGTGCAATAAAAATCAAAGAGGACTAATGTAATAGCTATTCAATAAAACTTCAAAAGAAACAGAATTTAAAAGAAACTAATTCAGAACAAAGCAACAAAATCTAAAACAAAGTATAAATGTTTGAACATATTTACAAAGAAAAGGTCCTACAAGATTGAACAAAAGTAAACTAAACACTAATCTATGTCTATTGTTTTTCCTTTGTCCAAGGATGTTGCTAAGGGTGGTAGGCTGCTGTACATTTGTCAAAATGATGGTGCAGGAGGAGGTGATGGAGGTGGGGGTGGCATGCCCAGAAACATCATGAGTTGCTTCACCATCTCCTTCAGTTCTTTCTGTTTGTCCCTAGTTTCCATGACAAGGTCAAATAGTTGATCATGACGATCCTTTAGTGTATCAAGACCAGCATCAAGCTTCCTATCCACAAAGTAGATATCATCACTAAGCTGTCGAGGTAGGTGAATAAGGCTTTAGTGTTGAATGGAGGAGAGTCTTTGTGGATGAGGTAGGTTCATTTGTAGGAGGAATGGGGTGGCAGAGGTAGGAGTGTCTGAGTAGGTGAGGGTGAGGTAGGGGTAGTAGGGTCTTTGTGGGGTGGTGTGAAAGGTTGGGTTTACGGTTGTGCAATAGGCTCGATTTTACTGCTGAGGTGGCTTGATATCATCAAAATATGATAAATGAAACCTGTTTTGGTTAAGTGTCTGATATCAAAATAGGAAGTGTCCTCAAGTCTTTGGGATTGAGTGCTCTGCGAGATTAAAGCCAAAATGCTTGGCTATGATAATGAGCCCACCCAAAACAATGTCACCAATGGATTTGGTGGCAATATAAACACATGTTCGCAAAAGAAGTAACACAGACACCTTAACTTTGTGAAATGCACACCATAACATAAATAGTTGATTTGCCTGACACGAACTAGTCCCTACGCCCAATATGGTGCTAGCCATCAACCTATGAATAAACCTAAGTGCGGTCAAGGATTTGGGATGTTTTGGACCTACCAGCAGAGAAGGTTTGGGGTTGGTTTGTTATGATTCTCCAAAATTGGGCAGGATTCCAGATGCCCTTATTGGCTACCTCTACTCCAGTATGTGGCACTCTAAAGAACCCATCAATTGCAAAACCAAAAATGCTATGAAATTGATCCAATGACAGCTCTCTATTTTGCCCCAAGCATCTAAATGTCATAATTGGCTTATGGTCTACATCATGCAAGTTGAGGGTAGCAGAGAATGAAGAAATAAACTCCAAAACTAGAATTGGATAAACTACCTCTTGCTTATGCACAAATTCTGTCCAACCCATACCGTCAAGAAATGCAACTACATTATCAAATAAACCCATAGATTGTAGAGCATCAACAGATATATACCTAGTAGGTTGTACCCTTCTATCTTTGAGTCTTTTGAAAGCGGCTTTTGAATTGTATCAGGGAGAGGCCAGGGTAGCTTTGATACAAATGGGGTTGCTGAAATTGTCTTTTTGCTGGAAGAAGGTGTAGAGGCTGGAGCTTTTGGCTTTTTAGGAGGTGGCTCCGAAAATGGGGTGGGTGGGTCTTTGCGTTTGGACAGAGGAGGAGCAGAGGACATGGGTCGCACGGATTTGGATCGGATTTTGCGTTTGTATGTTGTTGATGGAGGTGGTGGTGGTGTCGTTTGTGGTGGAGGATTGGAAGGGGGATGTATCGAAGACAATGGAGAGACTTCAAGAGGAGAGGCGGGGCGGGAATGTGGAGGGGAATCCATGGTCGATTGGAGAAGAGATAGGGGGAAATGGAAATGTAGGGGATTTAGGGTTTCGTGATGAGAGCGCGATGGAGAAGATGGGAGAGAGCGGCGAGAATGGGAAAGAATGAAGGTTGAAGAGGCGGTCGTGGGGTTCAAGAGTCGGGAAGTGGAGGTGGTGGGAATGGTCTTTCTTTGAAAATGAATTTGAATCGGGTTGTAGGAGGCGCATAAGGGAAAATGATTTATGCATAACATGCGTGTTTCAAAAGGATTTATATTTGAGAAAAGTGCTTATGCACAAGTGCATAGGTTATGCTGTCCTTATGCATGTTTGGTGACCACTGAAATGGTGAGGAGCGAAGTCATGCGGGAGTGCATAAGTTATGCACTCCTTATGCATCTCTCGGCAAGAATGGTTTTGAAACTTGGGTCATGCAGATGTGCATAAGCTATGCACTCTGCTTATGCACTCTGCGGCAATTTTTTTGAATTTTGGTTGGTGGTCATGCAGAAGTGCATAAGCTATGCACTCTGCTTATGCACTCTGCGGTAGGTTTTGAAATTCAGAATTTTGGTTATGCAGAAGTGCATAGGCTATGCACATTGCTTATGCAGGTCTCGGCAACTTTTGGGATTTTGTGTTTTCTGGTTATGCAGGAGTGCATAGGTTATGCACTCTGATTATGCACTCTTAATTTGAATTGATTTTTGGAGATCTTGGTTATGCAGAAGTGCATAACTTATGCACCTTCCTTATGCATCCCTCGGCAAGGTTGATTTTTTTCTGGGTTTCTGGTCATGCAGAAGTGCATAGGTTATGCACTCTGCTTATGCAACCTTCGGCAGAATTGGAGCTTTGGATTTTTGGTTATGCAGAAGTGCATAGCTTATGCACCTTCCTTATGCAAACTTCGGCAGAGAGAGAAAATGAAGGATTTGAAGTTATGCAAATGTGCATAAGTCATGCACTCACCTTATGCAAGTTTTGTGAGATATGAAATTTGACAAAATGAGGTTATGCAGAGTTGCATAAGCTATGCACTCTGCTTATGCACTTGCAATAAAGGTGAAAAATGGCAAGAATTTTGGTCATGCAGGATTGCATAAGCTATGCAGTTGCTTATGCACAAATTCAACAAGATCAAGAATGCAATAGAACATGGATTGCAAGTGTGAAAGATACCCTGGAATGATGAAATATAATTCTATGAAGCACAAACCATGAGAAATTTTCATCAAAAACACATCAATATATTCAAAGTTCATAAAAAGTGCATCACACAAGCATGTAAAAATGGATCCTACATAAAAGACCTTTGAGAGCTATGCCATTTTGACTCAAATTCTGCAAATCAACATTTAGCACATAAAACTCCATAAAAATGCATAAAGTTGCATCTAACCACAAGCGAAATGAACTCTCCAAGATTTGCCAAGAAAATGCAGCATTTCTATCTTGTATCCTATAACCCAAAGAAGCTCAAAACTGCAAAAATGACTCACTTACCACCATATTAAGATTAAAATCACACATACTTAAAAGTCTCACACCCAACCTCACCAAAAACACAAGCCATCTGCTGCAAACACCCTCTTTCTTTGCAGAATTTCTTCTTCCTCTCTGCATGAACCAGTTGCGGCTCAAGGGAGAATCTATCTCTTGAGACTTTTCCTTTTCTGCAGTTGCATTTTTTCCTCTGCAATAACAGTTACGACTCCCAATAGTTCTGACCTTTCTTCATTGATATACATCTACAAGGGACAAGATTTAATAATGTCAAAAATTGAATTTGAGGAAATTTAAGATAAAAACAAAATTAATGAAAATGAAAGTAAATCAACAAAAGCAAAATAAAAGGACTTGGGATGCCTCCCAAGAGCGCTAATTTATAGTCCTTAGCTAGACTCTTTTCATGTTTCATGGTGGCTAAAATTGGAATTTGTTGCCTCTGTTTCCAATAGGTGCTTCAATGAATCTATACTTCATTTTCTTTCCATCACATGAGAAGATCCTTGTTGCTTTGTCTAAAAATCCGACCATTTCTTTCTTGACAACCTTTGGTGCATCTTTTTCTTTGAGAGATGGTTGCTTTACTTCACTTTTCTCCACTTGCTCAACTTGAAAGATTGGTGCCATAGGACAAGGTGGATTACTATTCAAATCTTGTGCAAATGCAGCCTCTTTTGGATTTTCATCATTGATACTCCCTTCATGGATAAGACAACTTTCAAGAGAAGCCTTCGGATAGCTCTTTCTAAAGTGCTCTTTTACTAACTCATCAACTATATCAATTCTCAAACAAGAGTCTACATCTTCATGTTGCTTCTTCTTATCATTGCCAATATTGAAGACTAACTGATCCTCTCCGATTCTAAGAGTAAGCTTTTCACCTTTCACGTCAATCAAAGCACCAGCTATAGCTAGGAAAGGCCTCCCCAAAATGATTGGGATATTAGAATCCTCTTCCATGTCCAAGATGACAAAGTCAACAGGTATATAGAATTTCCCAACCTTCAGAGGCACATTCTCCAAAATCCCTTGAGATACTTAATTGATCCGACTAGCGAAGAGAAATGTGGGTTGGCTTAAGATCTCCCATATTGAGCTTCTCATAAATGGAGAGGGGCATAAGGCTAACACTAGCCCCTAAATCACATAAAGCTTTTACAGAACATGATTCCCCAATGTGGCATGGAATTGAAAAACTCCCTGGGTCCTTAAGCTTTGGAGGAAGTTTCCTTTGGAGGATAGCACTACATTCTTCTGTCAAAGCTACAGTTTCATCATCTTCAAGTTTTCTCTTGTTTGAGAGAATTTCTTTCAAGAATTTTGCATAAGAGGGCATTTGTGAAAGAGCATCAACAAAAGGCACATTTATGTAAAGTTTCTTCAAAACCTCTAAGAACTTCCCAAATTGCCTATCAAGCTTGGCTTTGTGAAATCTTTGTGGAAAGGGAAGTTGTGGCTTGTAGGGCTCAGGAGGTATATATTTCTCTTCTTTTTCTTCAAATTTCTCTTTACATTTTTCTGCACTCTCTTGTTTTTCACTCTCATCAGTTCCTTTTTCATTTTCTCTCTTCTCACTGTTTTCACTCTTCTCATCATTTATAACTTTACCACTTCTTAAAGTAATAGCTTGACAATGCTCTCTTGGATTTTCTGGTTGACTTGGAAGCTTTCCAAAAGATTTGACACTTGAGGAAGATGCTTGTTGTGCAATCTGGTTTTCGGCGATACATTTGTGTGTTTGCATTTGTTCCAGCCTTGCTTTCACCTCTCTCATCTCCTCATCATGCTTATTTTGGTTGGCAAGAATGCATTGCAATAAAGCTTGATGGTGGAATTTCGTTCTTCTTTGTTTTGGTGGAGGGTTCATATTTTTCTGCTGAAAATTGGGCAATGGTTGCCTATTTTCTGATATGGAACTTGACTCTCTTTGTTGTGGTTGAAAATTCGATTTTGAACTTGACCTTCTGATTGCCCCATGAAAAGTTGGGATGATTCCTCCAATTTGGATTGTAAGTTTGAGAATAAGGATTCCCCATTTGCTTGTTTCCATAATTACCAACATATCTTTGTTCTCCATAATCTACTCCACATTGGTTGTTTCCTCTGCATAAGCCACTTGTTGTGAACTTCGGTGATGATGTTGAACTAACCAACATACTCAAATCTTCCATTTTCTTAGCAAGGACATTTGTAAGTGCATCAAACTTTGCATTAATCATGTTGAATGGATCAAGATCAAACATTCCAGCAGCTTGCCTTTTCTGATTTGGAGCTGGTCCTCTTGGACTACTCCAAAGATGAGTATTCTTTGCAATTTTCAATAATAACTCATAATCTTCATCTACATGCTTTATAATAAATTCTCCTCTGTTTGAGCATCAATAATTCCTCTGATTGCGGGAGTGACATTTGTGTAGAAATTCGATTTATCATCCATTTTGGAATTGCATGATGTGGGCATAATCTCTCTAATTCATTCCATCTCAACCATGATTCACTTTGAGTTTCATATTCTCTTGGTCTGAAAGCTGTCATTTTATTCCTCAGCTCTTGAGATTTTCCAGGTGGAAAATATTGTGCAAGAAATGCATCGATTAGTTGCTCCCAATTTGTAATGGAGTTGTGAGGTAAAGAATCAAGCCAATCCAATGCTCTATCTTTCAAAGAGAATGGAAATAGCTTCAATCTTGCTGCATCATCAGATACTCCAGGTTGTTTTTGCATGTCGCAAATCATAGCAAACTTCTTCAGGTGTGTGTGTGGATTTTCAGAAGGATGTCCTCCAAATTGAGAGTTTTGGATCATTTGAAGAACTCCAAAATCCATCTTGTAACTATTTGCATCAATTCTTGGTCTTGCTATGCTCTCTCTCAAGTCATCAAAACGTGGAAAAGCATGATCCATCATACTTCCCCTAGGCACGTTAGCATTAACAACTTCTTCACCATGGGCTGCATTTTCATTATTTTGACCATTTCCAGCATTACCAACACCAATTCTAACTCTTTCATCAGCCATGTTTGCTTCTAATTCAGTCTCTCTCGAAACTTCCTTCCTTCTTCTGGTTTCTTTCTTGTTGGCCTTACAAAATTTCTCAATTTCAGGATTAAACAGTAAGGTTGTGTCACTTGAGCTTCTAGCTCTTCTCATAAAAGATTAAAGGTACCTGAAAAAGAACAAACAAACACAAAATGAAAAGATAACAAAGATAAAACTAAAAACAACTAAAATAATCAAGAATTCAATCTTAAACAAACAACTCCCCGGCAACGGCGCCAAAAACTTGATGCGTCCCAACGCAAGTGCAGGTCGTACAAGTAGTATAAAAATATCGATCCACGAGGAGTTGTGTTAATGATTGAATTTTCGATATAAAAGTTGACTAAATTGAAGTATTTATGAAATTAAAATGATGAATTAATGGGTAATGGAGTATGAAATCTAAATGTGCAAAATTAATATTCTATTCAACAATGTATTAATTAAACTAAAATTGCATCAAATAGAAATAAGCAAGTTCAAATATGGCAATATTTAAATTGGCAAATGATTAAATTCGATTAGAAATTAACAATGGTAAAAAGCTGATTCCGGAGTTCGGGATTTCATATTCGAGCTATTTTGGGATTTTAAATTGGTTGTCCAATCTTATGAAACTTATGAGTTTTAAGGAGATTAATTCTTAAATCCTTTGAATTCCCTTTGGGTGAGACAAAGAGTGCCTTAATCAAACTAATCCTAGTTTAGTGGAGTTAGAATTAATTAAGACCATTTTAGTTACTTAATTAATCTGTGAATCCTCTTATTACTTATCCTATTTCTAGGTCTAAGTTAATTAAGTCAATTTCACGATTATCTATCACAAGGCCTTCTCCTTTCGGTGCTTCAACCATGGATTAAGAACATTACTCAATGGGATCCTACATTAAGCATGTCATTAAGCATACAAGAAATAAATAAAACTCATTAAGACCACAAAATATGGATTACCCAATCAAAATCCACAAAATATCTCAAATATTACAACCCTTACTCGAATCAAAAGTAAACTACTCACTATCCATAATGCTTACAAGATATGATGAGTTTAAATGGAAATAAAGCTGTAATCTAAGCTAAGAAGTAAGGAATTAAATACTAGAAATGTGGAAAAGTGTAAATAAAGAAAGAAATCTGCAAATCTTAGTTGAAAATGGTGTGGAAGGTGGAAATGACTCTTCAAATTGCTTAGCCTCCTCCTTTCTTTCTTTGCTCCTTGCCTCTCTTCTCTAAAATGAGAAAATGGGACTATATATAGCATTTTTCGACATGGAGCCCTAAAATAGTATGTTCTAGGAGGAATACATTAAGGGAATCTTCTGACTCATTAATGAACTCTTTATGGGATGCATAAGTGGGTGCATAAGTTATCTGATCCCTTATGCGATTTCAGCTGATTACAGGTCACTTATGCAGTTGCATGACTTAGTGCATAGGTTATGCACAATTTCGTGAATCTGCATAAGGAGGTGAGAATGTGCATAAGCTATCTGATCTCCTTATGCACATTTAAATTTGGATTGCAGAGCAGTGTTCTTCCTCCTTATGCAGAACTGCATAGCTTATGCGGCAAGTTATGCACAGTTTGGTTTATGCATATTTTAGCTTGAAAACTTGCTTTTGGCATCTTTTTGCTGTAGAAGACACTCCTCAATGGCAAAATTCTCTTTAGTCCTTCAAAAACACCATTTTTCCTACAAAACAAAGCAAAAATTACAAATTAATCCAAAGTTGACAATTATGAAAAACTAACTAAATAACTAATGAAATTAGCTAAAAATGACTAATAACCAAATAAAATGATTGTGAAATTAGACCTAAATGACTATGCAAAATATGTGCATCATTTATATCAAATATAAATTAATTAATCTCTATTAATTAATTTCTCACAATTAAATTCATATTTAAACACTTTAAATATAAATTTAATTTATACTATATATCTAATAACCTAGATTTGGTCTTAAGCCATGCTAGGGACTTTGCAATCTTATTGCAAATCAAACCTATTTAATTAATCAATTAAACTCTTTAATTAAGCAATTAAATCACATTTTACTTGATGATTAACTTGTGTATGTATGTGACTCACTAGGCTCATCACTGATTGACAATGAGATATGATATTAACTCTTAATATCATCAGAACTCTTTCTTACCATAAATTATTTCTCTAAATCATTTTAGACATCTCATAGACCATGGTTGACACCTAACAGAGTGTGCCATGGCCACCCAATCAGTAATAAGGAATACCTTAAATGAACCTTTAATCATATATTACTATGCACTAGAATCTCTCTGTTACAAAATTCCAATTTGAGTTGGAGTCATGGTTTATGTCAAACTACATTTGCTATGAACATTATGTTCTCTTTTAATTTCAGTTCTTGATTAATTAGATTTTCTTATCATAAACTCTTTTCTGACTAAATCATGCATCACGGCTAGGAACTTGAAACATTAAGAACAATTAAATGAACATAAGATTTTATTCCTATTTACTTAGGGTAACAGATTCCATCTTGATCAACACCTATCTCCATATACAACTAGTAGAAGCCAACACATGCCCATATACCTATACACAGTACAAGTATGAAAGCAGTATCAAACTCAAATCACCTATATACAAGATAACTGTGTTATCTTAGGTCTAAAGATTATACACACCGATATGATATATGACAATGCATTGACAAGAGTAAACTCCATATGCTTGTCATATGCGTCACTGGTTCGACCTACTTATCATGTATAAGTGCCTATCATATTTGTTATGTGGCATGAGACTCACCACTCTATCTTATTTGTATCTCATATAAATACCTTGGGAACAAACATGATTATAATCTTTCTGGATAAGTTATGTCCTGTGTGAAGTATCCTCGATTGTGAACCAATTTATGATACTTTGTGCTAGAAATACTGTCACTCATATTCTTAACAAGTTAAGAATAGAATTTCTAACAAAATATTAATGGACCTTTTCTATTACACATAAATACATTATATAAACGAAAAAGTAAAATTGCCTTTTATTAATAAAATATGCACAAGATACATACTAAATGATATGCTCTAGGGCATACTATTAATAATCTCCCACTAGCACTAGAGCCATTCATTACAATATCTTAGACCCATCTTCTCAAGATGTCGGTCTAACTGAGCTTGTGACATAGGTTTCATGAATGGATTAGTTGGATTCTCAGCTGATGATATTTTCTGCATGGCTACATCGCCTTGCCCAACTATCTCTCTAATAATGTGCCAGCGCCTTTCTATGTGTTTGAATTTCTGGTGAGACCGGGGTTCCTTAGCTTGTATGACCGCTCCATTATTGTCACAATAGAGAGGAACTACTGACTCAATGGAAGGAACTACTGCAAGTTCTGATACGAACTTCTTTATCCAAACAGCCTCTTTTGTAACATCTGATGCAGCAATATACTCAGCCTCTATAGTGGAATCAGCAGTCGTACTTTGTTTGGAACTCTTCCAACTGATTGCACTTCCATTACAAATGAACACAAACCTAGAGGTAGACTTTCTATCATCAATATCTAATTGGAAATTAAAATCAGTATAACTATCTAATTGCAAGTTACCACCTCCATTAATCAAGAATAAATCTTTAGTTCTTCTCAAGTACTTAAGGATATTTTTGACAGCTATCTAGTATTCCAAACCTGGATTGGATTAAAACCTGCTAGTCAAACTAACAGCATGTGCGATATCCGGCCTAATACATATCATTGCATACATCAATCTTCCAACAGCCAAAGCATATGGAATCCTGGCCATTTTATCTCTTTCTTCAAGTGTATGTCTTACTGGTAGCAATCCTCTCTTGGAATCAAGCATGTTAAACCTCTTTAACACCTTCTCCAAGTATAGACTTTGGGATAAACCAATTATTCTTTTCGCTCTATCTCTATAGATGCGAATTCCAAGAATATAGGTTGTCTCCCCTAAGTCTTTTATGGAGAATGTATTTGAAAATCATACCTTGACAGTTGTCAACATACCTATGTCATTACTTATCAACAGAATATCATCCACATATAAGACAAGAAAAGTGATAGCACTATTACTAACCTTCTTATATACACATGGCTCATCCACATTTTTGATAAAACCAAATGACTTAATGGCTTCATTAAAATGGATGTTCTAACTCCTCGAAGCTTGTTTTAACCCATAAATGGATCACTTTAGCTTGCACACCTTGGAATTATCTTGGGATTCAAAACCCCTAGGTTGTTCTATGAAAATGTTTTTTTTAATGTATCCATTGAGAAAAGCTATTTTGACATCCATCTACCAAATCTCATAATCATAGTATGCAGCTATTGCTAATAAAATCCTAATTGATTTAAGCATGGTAACAGGCGAGAAAGTCTCCTCATAGTCGATTCCTTGCCTTTGGCAAAACCCTTTCGCTACTAGCCTTGCTTTATAGATCTCTACCTTTCCATCAGAACCAATTTTCTTCTTGAAAACCTATTTATTCCTTATAGGTACAATACCTTCAGGTGGGTCAATAAGGTCCCAAAATTGATTCTTAGGCATGGAATTAATTTCGAATTTCATAGCTTCAATCCATTTTGAATAGTCTATATATGATATAGCTTATTCATAGGTAAGAGGTTCATCTCCATGATCTACTTCTTCATGAGTAAACAACTCCTGTTCATCTTCATGAAGAAAACCATATCTCACTGGTGGATGACATATCCTGGTTGATCTACGAAGAATTACTGTAGATGTTTCATTAATAGGAGTAGGTTGACTAGATGGATCTATATCCATTTGATCTGTTGGTTGGTCAGAATTTTCCAATTCTAACTCTATTTGTTTTCCTTTGCCTCCTTCTTGAATAAACTGTTATTCAAGAAATATGACATCTCTACTTACCACAACCTTTTGTGATGTAGGCAAATAAAAATAATATCTAAAACTCTCTTTTGGATATCCAACAAATCGATCTTTTTCTGATCTAGTTTCCAATTTATCAGTGTTCAACTTTTTGATATAAGCTGGACAACCCCAAATCTTAATATGCTTAACACTCGATTTTCTTCCATGCCATATCTCATAAGGTGTGGAAGAAACTTATTTTGATGGAATCCTATTCAGAATATGCAAAGCTGATTCTAATGCAAATCCTCAAAAGGAAATTCACATGTCAGTATAGCTCATCATACTACGTACCATATCTAATAGGGTATGATTTCTCCTTTCAGATACACCATTCAATTGTGACGTTCCTGGAGGAGTCAATTGGGAAATAATGCCATGCTCTTTCAAGTATTCATCAAATTAAAAAAAAAATAATTAATGCCCTTTGATTTTCTAATATGATAGGCAATTTTATAAAAAAAAAAATCAAATGTGATAAATAAAAATAGATGAAGATAATATTATTTAAAAATTAATTAAGTATATACTAATATGTAATTACATGAATATCCTTTAGTGTGGAGGTAACGTTTGAAAGTCAAAGTTTATCTTAATTAGAGAGTAAAATTTAGTCATCATAATTATTTCTAATGCAATAATTTTATTAAATTACTTGAATCTTTCGTCTGTTTTGCTCATCTTTTTTTACCCTTTTGTTTAATTTTTATTGATTTGGGCCTGAACTTTCTTGTTCCTTTTCTTATCCTCAATAAAATCCTCTAGCTTATAAAATAATAATAATAATAATTTTATTAAATTCAATCGCTATATATTAGTCTTGAATTAATATCTTGCAACACTCTTCATCTATTAATATTCTCTACATAAATATAATTTAAGAATAAAAATGTAAATGTAGATTATGTTTCTTATACAAAACTTTTTTTAATTTCTGACTACTCAGTTTATTTATAATCTTCGTTTTCATATGGTTTTTGGTATTGTTTAATAGAAAAAACCGGTAGCATTGTAGCAAAAGGCATTTTATGTGTACCTACGTAACACTATAATATGTACTAGATAATTCACAATATTATGAAATATATTGTAATTAAATTTATTATTTATGTTTTATATAATTAGTATATAACACTATAATATATGTAATATTTTGTTTTATTGATCTACTCTTTATAATTTAATTAATACTTAAATTAATTATGAAACATATTATAATTAAATATACTACGTATATTTTAACTCTATATAATTATTGCATAGCAATATATATAATGTATATTAAATTTTTCATCAATCGCTTTTTTAATTCAATTAGAGATTTAAATTTAATCATATAATTATTTAATTGCTCCATATCTAATAAATTTTAAATAAAAAAAAAACAATGCAAAATAACTGTGCCTTTTTTTACGGGCAATTTACTGTCTTCAAATTAAAAAAGAGAATAACAGTTTAAAAAAATTGCATTTCTTTCTGAGCAATTATTTTAAATTAAAAAGAAATATAAACGGATTAAAATGGTTGAATAAATCATATATTATTATATTAATTATTATTTTATTTTATATTATTAATATATATATATATATATATATATATATATTAGTACGTCAATTATGAATTTTTATTAGGAAATTTTAACATTGCTTGCATAGATTGACAGTACGGTCAGTTCCGTTCATATGGTGACAAATAGAAAACCTGAAAAAAATTATTCTATCTGAATTTGAATTTGAATTTGATTAATATTATTAAAATCTGAACTCTTTTTAAATTCGATTATTATTATTAAAAAAAAATTGAATCCGTTTAATTTTATATATTTTAATTAATATTTTACATTAAATATTATTTTGATTAATAATTTATATTTTAAAAATTTAATAATTTTATAAAATATTTAAATTCTATTTTATATAAAATAAAATACATAAAAATTTATAAATATTATTATAAAAAATATATATTTTATATTTAATTAAGCATTATAAAAATAAGTTTGGGTAACGGATACTCAATATGTAAAATCTGAATTTGTCACGGGTATTATTTTTTAAACCTTAACCCATTCTAAACCTAATTATATAATACCCAAACTTATCCTATTAGGATTCAGTCAGATCGAGTACTCCTAAAAATCCGACTCGTTGCCATGCCTAGTAACTTGGACTCCTTATTTAACAAGAGTAATTGTTTCAGAATTAATTTTGAGGTTTTTCCTATTCTATTTAGGACTTAATCATGTTTCCTACTTAGGCAAGACTAGTTAATTTCCTACTTTATCTTTATTTTTCTAATGTATTTGGATTTAATTTAAATTTCTATTTGAAGGAGCAGAAGCATGGTGATTGGTTCATTAGAGCATTGAATTTCAAAAAATTTTCTTCTAGGGTTTCATGCATCATGCCACATCTCTTATGTGCTTAATTAATTTCAATGCTCAATTGCATATTAAAACACTTTTAATATGAATTAGGATCTATGTTTGCCATTCAAGATTGTGAATTAACAAATTAATTCATTTAAACCCTAGTTTAAAAGAAGTTTGAACACTAACCTCTTTGATGCACTATGGATGCAATTGGCACCTTTAGGAAGCACCTAGGACCCCAAGCATTGTCCCTCTAGCTTGTACACACTAAGATCACCAATGGGCAGCCCCCAAATCAGCTTCTCAAGCCTTGCCAACTAATTATAATTTGGATTTTTACTTCTAGAGAGATTGCATGTGTGTATAGGACACTAAAAATAATTTCTAGCAATTTTAATTCAAAGGAATTTGGGTTATTCTCTTTGAATTGATGAGAAAGCAAGAAGAGGAGAGGGAGAGAAGAGATAAGAGATTGTTATTTGTTTCTTCTTTTCTTTTCCCTTTTATAATTAGGTTAAGTAATCACTTAAACCCTTTGCCATATGTCACCACCACATTGCATCTTATTTTTAATTAACATAATCACATTAAGCCAAGTGTCAAATGCTAGACTTAATCTTGACTTTGATCACCTTGCATGATAGGAAGACAAATGGCAAACTTATGTGATGCCATGTGTTACCATCTCATAGTGCCACATATCACCATGTGAAATGACCAAATTACCTATATGTTGTAATTTTGAGTTCTCAACCCAAAATCATTATTTCTCCTCTTCTAATCAATTTAGATCAAATATAAATTAATTAATCTCTATTAATTAATTTCTCACAATTAAATTCATATTTAAACACTTTAAATATAAATTTAATTTATACTATATATCTAATAACCTAGATTTGGTCTTAAGCCATGCTAGGGACTTTGCAATCTTATTGCAAACCAAACCTATTTAATTAATCAATTAAACTCTTTAATTAAGCAATTAAATCACATTTTACTTGATGATTAACTTGTATATGTGTGTGACTCACTAGGCTCATCACTGATTGACAATAAGATATGATATTAACTCTTAATATCATCAGAACTCTTTCTTACCATAAATTATTTCTCTAAATCATTTTAGACATCTCATAGACCATGGTTGACACCTAGCAGAGTGTGCCATGGCCACCCAATCAGTAATAAGGAATACCTTAAATGAACCTTTAATCATATATTACCATACACTAGAATCTCTCTGTTACAAAATTCTAATTTGAGCTGGAGTCATGGTTTATGTCAAACTCCATTTGCTATGAACATTATGTTCTCTTTTAATTCCAGTTCTTGATTAATTAGATTTTCTTATCATAAACTCTTTTCTGACTAAATCTGTCTATCCTGGCCAGGAACTTGAAACATCAAGAACAATTAAATGAACATAGGATTTTATTCCTATTTACTTAGGATAACAGATTCCATCTTGATCAACACCTATCTCCATATACAACTAGTAGGAGCCAACACATGCCCATATACCCATACACAGTACAAGTATGAAAGCAGTATCAAACTCAAATCACCTATATACAAGATAATTGTGTTATCTCAGGTCTAAAGATTATACACACTGATATGATATATGACAATGCATTGACAAGAGTAAACTCCATGTGCTTGTCATATGCGTCACTGGTTCGACCTACTTATCATGTATAAGTGCCTATCATATTTGTTATATGGCATGAGACTCACCACTCCATCTTATTTGTATCTCATATAAATACCTTGGGAACAAACATGATTATAATCTTTCTGGATAAGTTATGTCCTGTGTGAAGTATCCTCGATTGTGAACCAATTTATGATACTTTGTGCTAAAAATACTGTCACTCATATTCTTAATAAGTTAAGAATAGAATTTCTAACAAAATATTAATGGACCTTTTCTATTACACATAAATACATTATATAAACGAAAAAGTAAAATTGCCTTTTATTAATAAAATATGCATAAGATACATACTAAATGATATGCTCTAGGGCATACTAAATGATATGCTCTAGGGCATACTACTAATAATCTCCCACTAGCACTAGAGTCATTCATTACAATATCTTAGACCCATCTTCTCAAGATGTCGGTCTAACTGAGCTTGTGACATAGGTTTCATGAATGGATTAGCTGGATTCTCAACTGATGCTATTTTCTGCATGGCTACATCGCCTTGTCCAACTATCTCTCTGATAATGTGCCAGCGCCTTTCTATGTGTTTGGATTTCTGGTGAGACCGGGGTTCCTTAGCTTGTATGACCACTCCATTATTGTCACAGTAGAGAGGAACTACTGACTCAATGGAAGGAACTACTGCAAGATCTGATATGAACTTCTTTATCCAAACAGCCTCTTTTGTAACATCTGATGCAGCAATATACTCAGCCTCTATAGTGGAATCAGTAGTCGTACTTTGTTTGGAACTCTTCCAACTGACTGCACTTCCATTACAAAGGAACACAAACCTAAAGGTAGACTTTCTATCATCAATATCTAATTGGAAATTAAAATCAGTATAACTATCTAATTGCAAGTCACCACCTCCATTAATCAAGAATAAATCTTTTGTTCTTCTCAAGTACTTAAGGATATTTTTGACAGCTATCTAGTATTCCAAACCTGGATTGGATTAAAACCTGCTAGTCAAACTAACAGCATGTGCGATATCCGACCTAGTACATATCATTGCATACATCAATCTTCCAACAGCCAAAACATATGGAATCCTGGCTATTTTATCTCTTTCTTCAAGTGTCTTTGGAGACATCTCTTTAGAAAGGTGGATACTATGTCTTACTGGTAGCAATCCCTCTTGGAATCAAGCATGTTAAACCTCTTTAACACCTTCTCCAAGTGTAGACTTTGGGATAAACCAATTATTCTTTTCGCTCTATCTCTATAGATGCGAATTCCAAGAATATAGGTTGTCTCCCCTAAGTCTTTTATGGAGAATGTATTTGAAAATCATACCTTGACAGTTGTCAACATACCTATGTCATTACTTATCAACAGAATATCATCCACATATAAGACAAGAAAAGTGATAGCACTATCACTAACCTTCTTATATACACATGGCTCATCCACATTTTTTATAAAACCAAATGGCTTAATGGCTTCATCAAAATGGATGTTCTAACTCCTCGAAGCTTGTTTTAACCCATAAATGGATCACTTTAGCTTGCACACCTTGGAATTATCTTGGGATTCAAAACCCCTAGGTTGTTCTATGAAAAAGTTTTCTTTAATGTATCCATTGAGAAAAGCTATTTTGACATCTATCTGCCAAATCTCATAATCATAGTATGCAGCTATTGCTAATAAAATCCTAATTGATTTAAGCATGGTAACAGGTGAGAAAGTCTCCTCATAGTCGATTCCTTACCTTTGGCGAAACCCTTTCGCTACTAGCCTTGCTTTATAGATCTCTACCTTTCCATCAGAACCAATTTTCTTCTTGAAAACCTATTTATTCCTTATAGGTACAATACCTTCAGGTGGGTCAATAAGGTCCCAAACTTGATTCTTAGGCATGGAATTAATTTCGAATTTCATAGCTTCAATCCATTTTGAAGAGTCTATATATGATATAGCTTCTTCATAGGTAAGAGGCTCATCTCCATGATCTACTTCTTCATGAGTAAATAACTTTTGTTCATCTTCATGAAGAAAACCATATCTCACTGGTGGATGACATATCCTGGTTGATCTACGAAGAATTACTGTAGATGTTTCATTAATAGGTGTAGGTTGACTAGATGGATCTATATCCATTTGATCTGTTGGTTGGTCAGAATTTTCCAATTCTAACTCTATTTGCTTTCCTTTGCCTCCTTCTTGAATAAACTGTTATTCAAGAAATATGACATCTCTACTTACCACAACCTTTTGTGATGTAGGCAAATAAAAATAATATCTAAAACTCTCTTTTGGATATCCAACAAATCGATCTTTTTCTGATCTAGTTTCCAATTTATCAGTGTTCAACTTTTTGATATAAGCTGGACAACCCCAAATCTTAATATGCTTAACACTCGATTTTCTTCCATGCCATATCTCATAAGGTGTGGAAGAAACTTATTTTGATGGAATCCTATTCAGAATATGCAAAGCTGATTCTAATGCAAATCCTCAAAAGGAAATTCACATGTCAGTATAGCTCATCATACTACGTACCATATCTAATAGGGTATGATTTCTCCTTTCAGATACACCATTCAACTGTGACGTTCCTGGAGGAGTCAATTGGGAAATAATGCTATGCTCTTTCAAGTATTCATGAAATTAAAAAAAAAATAATTAATGCCCTTTGATTTTCTAATATGATAGGCAATTTTATAAAAAAAAAAATCAAATGTGATAAATAAAAATAGATGAAGATAATATTATTTAAAAATTAATTAAGTATATACTAATATGTAATTACATGAATATCCTTTAGTGTGGAGGTAACGTTTGAAAGTCAAAGTTTATCTTAATTAGAGAGTAAAATTTAGTCATCATAATTATTTCTAATGCAATAATTTTATTAAATTACTTGAATCTTTCGTCTGTTTTGCTCATCTTTTTTTACCCTTTTGTTTAATTTTTATTGATTTGGGCCTGAACTTTCTTGTTCCTTTTCTTATCCTCAATAAATTCCTCTAGCTTATAAAATAATAATAATAATAATTTTATTAAATTCAATAGCTATATATTAGTCTTGAATTAATATCTTGCAACACTCTTCATCTATTAATATTCTCTACATAAATATAATTTAAGAATAAAAATGTAATTTAAGAATAAAAATGTAAATGTAGATTATGTTTCTTATACAAAACTTTTTTTAATTTCTGACTACTCAGTTTATTTATAATCTTCGTTTTCATATGGTTTTTGGTATTGTTTAATAGAAAAAACCGGTAGCATTGTAGCAAAAGGCATTTTATGTGTACCAACGTAACACTATAATATGTACTAGATAATTCACAATATTATGAAATATATTATAATTAAATTTATTATTTATGTCTTATATAATTAGTGCATAATACTATAATATATGTAATATTTTGTTTTATTGATCTACTCTTTATAATTTAATTAATACTTAAATTAATTATGAAACATATTATAATCAAATATACTATGCATATTTTAACTCTATATAATTATCGCATAGCAATATATATAATGTATATTAAATTTTTCATCAATCGCTTTTTTAATTCAATTAGAGATTAAATAGTATTTAAATTTAATCATATAATTATTTAATTGCTCCATATCTAATAAATTTTAAATCCAAAAAAAAATAATGCAAAATAACTGTGCCTTTTTTTACGGGCAATTTACTGTCTTCAAATTAAAAAAGAGAATAACAGTTTAAAAAAATTGCATTGCTTTCTGAGCAATTATTTTAAATTAAAAAGAAATATAAACGGATTAAAATGGTTGAATAAATCATATATTATTATATTAATTATTATTTTATTTTATATTATTAATTAATTAATGTATATATATATATATTAGTACATCAATTATGAATTTTTATTAGGAAATTTAACATTACTTGCATAGTTAACAGTACGGTCAGTTCCATTCAGATGGTGACAAATAGGGATACATCGGTAGGATACCTTGAAAAAAGTCATTCCATCCAAATTTGAATTTAATTAATATTATTAAAATTTAAACTCTTTTTAAACTTGATTATTATTATTAAAAAAAATTAAATTCATTTAATTTTATATATTTTAATTAATATTTTACATTAAATATTATTTTGATTAATAATTTATATTTTAAAAATTTAATAATTTCATAAAATATTTAAATTCTATTTTATATAAAATAAAATATATAAAAATTTATAAATATTATTATAAAAAATATATATTTTATATTTAATTAAGTATTATATAAATAAGTTTGGATAACGGATACTCAATATGTAAAATCTGAACCTGTCACGACTATTATTTTTTAAACCTGAACCCATTTTAAACCCAATTATATAATACCCAAACTTATCCTATTAGGATTCAGTCAGATCGAGTACTCGTAAAAATACGACCCGTTGCCATCCCTAGTGACAAATGCCTAATGCTTCATTTCTTAAATGTTCTCCTTGTTTAATTTGACTCTTTTCATTGCCATGTTGTGCCACACCTTACTCCTCTGTAAGACATAACATGATCCCATAATATACCTAATGAATTACCGAACTTCACGTACCGATAACCCATTAAATATACTATAAGGGATTTTAAACCAATTTCTATTCATTTTAAATTGTAAGGTAATGTTGAATACTTATTAGAAGCCTTTAATTAAGGTTTATGTCACGAACCAAATTTTTTTTATTAATTCCGGATTTCAAAAATTTTATAAAAATTTTGACAGAGTTCTGTCTATAATTTGAAAAAATATTTCTTCAAAAACCTATTAAAACACTCTCAATATTTAATAATTCCATGACTCCAATTAATCTCAACATAAACCAAGCTCAACCAACACCGTTTCAAGCAAATCAATATCATTCATTCAATTCAATTCAAGTATAAAATTTTAATTCAAGAAGAGAGAACAATATATTAATATTACAATTTTGATTGTACAACTGCTCAACTAGTTCTATAGATACATATGAATAGTATTTTACATCAAAAGAAATTTATAATGGTATAAAATATTATACCCATAAAAGATCCCAAAATGGTGTTACAACTGCAACTATAGTAGCTCACTCTGCTGCTTTATCCTTCTCCTTATCTATGCCAGTAAGAAAAAGCCATTGCTGAGTAATTTACTCAGTGGTGCACAATAATAATTTCTAAAATCATAAAAAATATAATCATTCATTGATAATAGGAATTTAAAAATTTTCACAATCACAGTTCACAAAGTTGATGTCAAGATTTTAATTTATCAAAATAAATTATAAACAATGGTGTTGCCAATTAATACACAACTTAGGTCATGACACAAAATTTCACGATCGATGCCATGTTGTACACCACGACAAAGCAATCTATAACCTCACTAATCGAAATCAATAAGAGAGGTGACTAGCTAGCTATATGAGTACTCATCCGATCTCAACCTCAAACTGGCAAGCCAGAGAGGGAAGAATATAATTAATCTCAACTCCATAGATGGAGGAGGAACACAATAATATTGCCATGCCAAGTGTAATTTCAAAGTCCAATTCAAAACTAAATCATTCAAATATTTTATATAATTCACAAATCATATTTCATTTCAAATTTTTCATTTACAAAGTAGGCAACACACTATTTTTCAAATAAGATTTTCAAAGCCATAACAATCAAAATTATTCACAATATTTATTTTAAAAATTGTCAAGTAGAAACAAAGAATTTTAAGTTTGTTGTGCACAAACCTCTTATGTTGCTTTGACTTAGTCAACTCTTCCTCCTTCCTTAGAGGACTCCTTTCCAACTAAAACACATAATTTAAATTGCTTCAAATACCCATCCAATTCATTTCTACTAATTAATCTAACCATTAAATTTTGCATACTTAATTTTACTTATAAGTTCTCCTAAGGGTTGAGTTCTTTGTATTTTATAATATTGTGGTTACTATTCACATTACTATTCATGCAAAATATTAACTTTTTCATAATTAATAAGTATACCATTTCTAAACACATGGTCATACCATATTTTGGATTACAATTTTGTTGGTATTGGTTGCCAATTACAATTCAAGGCCTACTAGATGAAATTCCAAAATTTCAGATTTGGTCACTTAGGTTTACTATTCCAATGGACCAATCTACAGTGAAAATTTGGCTAAACTTTCTCTACCAAAGTTGTTCCTTAATATGTCTAGTTTAATTCTCTTTTTGAATCACTCCATTTGGAGTTTTGTAGCTCAAGTTATGACATTTTTACCATAACTGGCCGGATTGGTCATTTTCAGATTTTCTGGGCAAATTTTGGTTCTAGTAGATTTAGTGACTTAATTTTGATTAGCATTTGACTAGGTTATGGTCAGAATTTGGATTTCTATTCTCCATGAAAGTTGTTCTACTATGTCTAAGCTTTCCAATGGTTTAAAAATCAGGTTATTTGGACATTTCTACACAAAGTTATGACTATTTGAATATATACTGTTCATTTAGTCAATTCTGCCCAGAATTAGGGCAAACCAATTCTGGATTCAACTAAATTTTAGACTAACTTATAGTCAATTTTTGGGTAAGGTTTCTTCATAAAAAATGTAGCATTATGACCCTAATTTCATCTCCAATTGGCATTACACCAATTGGAGTAACACAATTCAACTTATGGCATTTTAACCTAGATGGACTCATTAGTCCAGAATTCAACACTTCAACCATTACCAATTATTTCAATTCCATTAATCAAATCACAATTATACACACACTAATTGACCAAAATTAAGCATCAAAACATCAATTGGTCAATAATTCTAAAAATCTCCAATTTTCCTAAATTTTCATAAAGCCTAATTTGCCATATTACTAATCCATGCAATTTCATGAAATTTCACTTCACTAAACACATATACCACTTTGTTTAAATTCCAATTCACATCCAATTAAACTAAAACACCTTAAAACCCTAGTAACCCATGGCTGGTCGAAATTCATGGCTTCTCAATCATGCATGATTTTCATGTTTCTTCACATAAATTTATCAATCTTAACTTAAATTCATGGATATACACTTAGTTAGGTAGAGAGACAACTCACCTCAATGATGTTCTTCTAAATCTTCTCTTTTTTCACTTTTCTCCCAAATTTCTTAATTCAATTCTTCTCTTCTAAGACCAATTAAGAGTTTTCTATGGTTTATTGTTAGGGTTTATGGAAAGAAATCAAGCTTTGAAAGCTTGAATGGGCTTGGCTATGGTGGAATTTTTTAGAGAGAAAATGAGAGAGAGTGGGACGGCTCACTTTGAGGCAGAAGAAAGAAAACAAATTTTTTATATGAAATTTTGGTCTTTTAACTTAGTAATTATCTCAACAATTTAATAATTAAAAATTAAAATTTTAATTAGATCATCATGAGGTCACCATGATGTCATAAATCTCATTTATATGTGACTTTTTCATTTCTTTCTCTTCTCTTTTCCCATACATCTTCAATTTAAAAATCTTTTTTAATATTTTAATTTCACACATTTTAATGGACATCTAGGTCAAAAGTCACCTCTAAGGGTGAATTGACCATATTGCCCCTTATCGATATGATTAATTTTTCTAATAGTACTAGGTTACTTCCTGAATTCTGTTTCAATTTTTTGAACTTGTTCTCTATTTTTTTCTGTGGTTTTCATATTACCATTAGCTTCACAATTATCCTTAGGCCTGAGGTGTCATAGATTCCCACACGAAATTAACGTAGCAACTGAGCTCGCAGTCACTTCCCAGTTCAGTCTCCCGTCGCTCGGACCTCGACTCATTTAACTGATTATGGTTTATTTTTCTTATTTCCATTTCACCTTCATATAATTTCTATTAATTTTTATTTATGACTTTTCTAGATGGCATAAATATAGTTCTAAACATCTTGACTATCCGAATAGACACTAGTCACCAGAATAGTATAATGTATAGACTACTTAGTATGGGGGTGTTACATGTTGCGTCAGTTACCAATATGATGCTTTATAACTAAATTATGTGAGACTCTTGCTTAAAATTAATACTAGCAAAAAGACTGTATTACCATCACGAGAAGCTTGAACTGTCATAAGAATTTGGCAAAACAATCAAATTTTATCAAATCATATAATTTTAGTACTATATAAATTGATTAATGTATGCACCGATTAATTTGAGCATGACATCAAACTTTAGGATGCGGCTACAAAGAGCTCGATCTCATATGAGAATGAGTTTATTAACCGTTAAATTAAATACTTGCATATAGATTCATGTACTTTATAAATATGCTTCAATTAATTTTGTGCATATCCCGATATAAATAGTTAATTTAACAATTATCAAACTCAAACTTATATTAGACGCATCCCAAATTTTATATTCTCTTATGCCATTTGTTATTATGCAGAAATTTGGAAACTCTGTGCAATAGAGGTTGAGAAATTAAATTTAAAGAAGGTTAGACTGAGTATTGATTGTATCCCAATTAAAATTAGTTTTAATTTCTTAAGGTTGTACTACTTTGTTCATTTTTAGTGCTTTTTAATTTTTTTTAAGGATTAAGAAAATAATTAGGTAGTCTATTTTATATGTATAAAAAAAACTAATAATTGATTAAAGTACTTTTATAGTGCCCTTGGAATATAAAAAGGTTATAAGAAGCGATAAATGTATTGAGAATAATAATAGACAATAGTAAAATTAGAAAAAAAAATTAATACTTTCTTAATTTTCTAAAATGACAAATAGAGAGAAAAAAAAAATAATTTTCTAAAACATCACTTAAAATGGAATGGAGGAAGTAATTGTAATTTCACTCATTTTTAATGCATTAATAAATACTATTTTCATATATTTTTATCTGTCGCATTTGAGTTTGGTATGGTGATGAAAAAAATGAGTGGATAACTTTATTTTTATATAAATATACTAGTAATTGACTAAACTTCCATTTATCTCACTTAATTATTTTTTATATAAATATTTATTATAACTAGTAGAAATAAAAGGTAAAATTAGTAAAAAAAAAAAAATAATACTCATTAAGTTTATAAATGCAATAGATAATTTTAAACAAAAAAATTTAAATATAACATATAAAAAATGAGGAGTTTGTACTTTTTTCTTTTGAGAATACACGCACACACGGGAACACAAGACTTATTATACCAACACTCACACCCAGGCAATTGCTGACTGGGAGGAGTCTTGGCAACGCTTATGAACCCATGCACATGCACATTCACAACCGATGTGGGAGCCCGAAGACTCAGCCCCAATGGGCACGCCCCAGTTGCCTCAAAATGACGCTCCATTTTGATAAAAATGACATGCGTTTCGAGTCACTTCAGCAGTACCACATGCCCTAGAGGCTTCAAGAAGGGTGACGCTAGTAATGGAATTCTCACAAACCTCAATGTGAGCACACCTTGCTAGCTTGCTCCCTAGAACCTCGTCTTTCAAAACATGACCTTTCAAGCTTATTAAGGTGTCTGACATTGCGAGAACAAAAACCTAGCTAGCTAGCATTTGGAGTCATCAGGATATATTGCTTAGATGATCATGGAGTTTGCCCAAGGGATAAGAAAGGTTGAGAGAATTGCACCATTATTAGTTTAAATTTCATTCCCCTTTTCAACTTAAGATTTGTTAAATTATTTAATGGTGCTTTGGTTAAGAAATCATAATGAGCCAAATGGTTCCAATCTAGGAAGAACCTTCATTTCCAAGAATTAACACGACATTCGCAAGTCTGGTATAGCTATAATGGAAGTTTAGGGTGATCATTAGATTTACGGCTCAAAATTCTAGTTGATTTGAAGGAACTTTGCCTAATAATTTGAGAGGAAGAAATATTCCTCAAAATGATGGAAATATATTTTCTATACAAAGTAAAACTCTTCTTTTAGTATTATTTCTATATTGAATAAGATTCCTAATTAAATTAGGATTGGGGTGACTAATACTATAAATAGGAAAATATGGTGGAAAAATTATTTGACTTTCAGCTTATAGAGTGAGGCACTTGTCTATTGTAGAGAAAGGTTTTGCCAATGATTGAGGATTTGGCTTTACCGATTAGTGAGAGGGCTCTTTCCCATTGTAGTTGAAGACACCCTTTGTGGCGTAGTAATTAAAGTAGTAAATATATTAGGTTATGTTCAGAGAAGATTGAGAGGACTAACTAATATATTTACTATGAGTAATTTGATGTAAAGGTTCTCTTGGGTATAATTGGGTTAATAGGTTTTATAGTTTTGAACTTGTAATGATGATTTATTATTTGATTATAGTGGATAATGGTATGCACGTGTATCTAAACCTATGTAGAGAGGTGAACCATATAATTATTGATATTTTATGTGTTTGTTTTATTTCTTTATAGTTTTAATGCTTTCGCAGTGCTCAACAATTGGTATCAGAGTTTGGGGATGATCTTGGTGAGTTTAGTTAAAGGTGGAGCTATTGTGACATGTAGAAAGTTACACATGCAACAATTGTGATGTTGGAGAGTTGAAATTAAAGTGAAGCTCTTTATGCGAAATCAAAATGGTTGAGGACACAAAAATTTTTTGAAAAGAGAAGCAAGTTACACCCAAGATGAAGATTGAAAAATTTATGATTTGAAGGGTTCAAGCTCAAATATGAAGATTTGGTTATTGAAGACACCTAAGAATTTGAGGTATGCAATGGTTAATACATTTTGTGTCAAGGTGGAGATTATTAAATTTATGACCCAAAATCCTAGTTGACTTGGAATACCTTTTCCCTAATAACTTGAGTGGGAGAAATATTTCTCAATAGGATGGAGATATATTTTCCATACATAGTAAAACTCCTATTTTAGTGTTATTCCTAAATTGAGTGGAGTTTCTAATTAAATTAGGATTAGGGTGACTAACACTATAAATAGGAGTTTTCAACTCATGGAGTGAGGCTGTTACCCATTGCAAAGAAGGGCTTTACTAATTATTGAGGATTTAGTTTTGCCCATTAGTGAAAGTGCTATTATCCATTGTAGTTGAAAATACTTTTGTGGTGTAGTAGTTAAAGTAGTAAATATATTGAGTTATGTCTAGAGGAGACTAAAAGGACCAACTAATATATTTACTATGAGTAGTTTGAAGTAAGGGGTTCTCATAGATGTAATTGAGTTAATCGGTAGTTGATAATGCGGAAATGGACAGTTTAATGGGATTGCGACATGTGTACGAGGAAGCTAGGTTGGTTGAACCTATGAATACTAGGGAGATATGACTATTTTGTGTAGAGGGCTTTGATCTTGGAGAGTAAGTCTCTCCGAAAGTGAGACTATCATCACCATCCTTCTAAGATCCCTCTGAAGGAGCAGAAGCGTGAAAAACAAAAGTTTATACCATTGAATTCAAAAATTTTCACCTAGGGTCACATGCATCACGCAAGATTTATTTTTATCTATTTGATTTCAATGATAAACAACATATTAAAACTCTTTTAATATGTTTTTGGATCTGTATTTGCCATTTAAGATTTTAAAATTAATCAGATTAATTTTAGAACCCTAGATTAAATCAAGAACAAATACACTAACGTCTTGATATACTGCAGTGTATTTGCGCCTTTGAGATTCGTCTTCAGGACACCAAATGTTGTCCCTCTAGCTTGTCCACACCAAGAACACCTGTGACAGCCCTTGAATAGCTTCTAAAGCTTTTTCTATTAATTAGAAATTCAAGTTCTACCTTTTAAGAGATTAGAGATGTAAACAGGACACTAGAAATAATTTCTAGTGTTCTTAATTCAAGAGATTGTTTACTAATCTCTTGGATTGATGAGAGAAGAAGATGAAGAGAGAATGGGAGGCTTCAATGTGGCGGCACAAAGAAGAATAGTTGCTGGCTATTTTATTTTCTCTTCATAACAACACTTATATAGCTAGGTTAATACATTAAACCCTTGCCACATGTCACCCTTTGATTAGCTCTAGGTTTAAGTGACCCAATCACATTGTGCCAAGTGTCAAACCTATATTTAATCTTAATTTTAATCATTTTACATGATTAAAAAACATTTGGCAAGCTTATGTGTAATGCTATGTGTCACCATCTCATGGTACCACGTGTCACACTGTGAAATGACCAAAATGCCCCTGTGTCTTAATTTTGAGTTCTCAACCCAAAATAATTTCTCTTCTTCTAATCAATTTATATCAAATATAAATTAATTAATTAATCTCTATTAATTAATTTCTCATTAATTAAATTTATATTTAAACACTTTAAATAAAAATTTAATTAATGAGAAATTAATTAATAGAGATTAATTAATTAATTTATATAAATTTAACTTATACTATACATCCAATAATCTAGATTTGGTTTCAAGTCATGCTAGGGACTTTGCAATCTAATTGCAAACCAAACCTCTTTAATTAATCAATTAAACTCTTTAGTTAATTAATTAAATCATATTTAATTAGGTGATAACTTGTGTATGTGTGTGACTTACTAGGCTCATCACTAATTGGCAATGAGACATGATATCAACTCTTAATATCATCAGAACTCTTTCTTACCATAAATGATTTCTCTAAATCATTTTATGCACCTCATAGACCATGATTAACACCTAGCATAGCATGCCATGGCCACTCAATTAGTAATAAGGTTTACCTTAAATGAACCTATAATCATATGTTACCATGCACTAGAATCTCTCTGTTACAAAATCCCAACTTAAGCTGGAGTCATGGTTTATGTCAAACTCCATTTGCTATGAATATTATGTTCTCTTGTAATTCCAGTTCTTGATTAAAAAGATTTTCTCATCAGAAACTCTTTTCTGATTAAATCTATCTGTCCTGGCCAGGAACTTGAAACATTAAGAACAATTAAATGAACATAGGATTTTATCTCTATTTACTTAGAGGAACAGATTCCATCTTGATCAACACCTACCTCCATATATAACTAGTAGGAGCCAACATATGCCCATATACCCATACACAGTACAAGTATGAAAGCAGTATCAAACTCAAACCACCTATATACAAGATAACTGTGCTATCTCAGGTCTAAAGATTATATGCACTGATATGATTTATGACAATGCATTGACAAGAGTAAACTCTATGTGCTCGTCATAAGTTTCACTAGTTCGGCCTACTTATCATTTATAAGTGCCTATCATGTTTGTCATATAGCATAAGACTCACTATTCCATCTTATTTATATCTCATATAAATAACTTGGGAACAAACATGAATACAATCTTTCTGGATAAGTCATGTCCTTATTATGAAGTATCCTCGATTGTGAACCTATTTATGATACTTTGTATTAGAAATACTGTCACTCATATTCATAACAACTTAAGAATAGAATTTCTAACAAAATATCAATGGACCTTTTCTATTACACATAAATATATTATGTAAACAAAAAAGTAGAAATGCCTTTTATTAATAAAAATATGTACAAGATACATATTAAATGATATGCTCTAGGGTATACTACTAACAATCTCCCACTAGCACTAGAGCCATTCATTACAATATCTTAGACCCATCTTCTCAAGATGTCGGTCTAGCTGCATTTGTGACATAGGCTTAGTAAATGGATCAACTGGATTTTCAGCTGATGCTATTTTCTGCATGGCTACATCGCCTCGCCCAACTATTTCTCTGATAATGTGGTAGCGCCTTTCTATGTGTTTGGATTTTTGGTGAGACCTTGGTTGCTTAGCCTGTATGACTGCTCCATTGTTGTCACAGTGTAGTTGAACTGATGACTCAATGGAAGGAACTACTGCAAGTTATGTCACGAACTTCTTTATTCAAACAGCTTCCTTTGCAGCATCTGATGCAGCAATATACTCAGCCTCTGTAGTGAAATCTGTAGTCGTGCTCTGTTTGGAACTCTTCCAAATGACTGAACCTCCATTACAAATGAACACATATCCAGAGGTAGACTTTCTATATCTGATTGGAAATCAGAATCAGTATAACCATCCAATTGCAAGTCTCCACCTCCATAGATCAAGAATAAATCCTTAATTCTTCTCAAGTACTTAAGGATATTCTTGACAGCTATCCAGTGTTCCAAACCTAGATTGGATTGATACCTGCTAGTCAAACTAACAGCATATGCGATATTCGGCCTAGTACACAACATTGCATACATTAAACTTCCAATAGCCGAAGCATATGGAATCCTGGCCATCTTATCTCTTTCTTCAAGTGTCTTTGGAGACATCCCTTTAGAAAGGTGGATACCATGTCTCACTGGTAACAATCCTCTCTTGGAATCAAGCATGTTAAACCTCTTTAACACCTTTTTCAAGTATAGACTTTGGGATAAACCAATTATTCTTTTCGCTCTATCTCTATATATGCAAATCCCAAGAATATAGGTTGCCTCCCCTAAGTCTTTCATGGAGAATGTATTTGACAACCATACCTTTATAATTGTCAACATACCTGTGTCATTACCCATCAATAGTATGTCATCCACATATAAGACAAAGAAAGTGATAGCACTGTCACTAACCTTCTTATATACACATGGCTCATCCTCATTTTTGATAAAACCAAAGTATTTAATGGCTTCATCGAAACAGATGTTCCAACTTCTCGAAGCTTGTTTCAACTCATAAATGGATCGCTTTAGCTTTCATACCTCGGAACCATCTTGGGATTCAAAGCCCCTAGGTTGTTCCATGAAAATGTTTTCTTCAATGTATCCATTGAGAAAAGCTATTTTGACATCCATCTGCAAATCTCATAATCATAGTATGCAGCTATTGCTAATAGAATCCTAATTGATTTAAACATGGCAACAGGCAAGAAAGTCTCCTCATAATAGATTCCTTGCCTTTGGCAAAACCCTTTCGCTACTAGCCTTGCCTTATAAGTCTCTAACTTTCCATCAGAACTAATTTTCTTCTTGAAAACCCATTTGTTCCCTATAGGTACAATACCTTCAGGTGGGTCAACAAGATCCCAAACTTGATTCTTATACATGGAATCAATCTCGGATTTCATAGCATCAATCCATTTTGAAGAGTCTATATATGATATAGCTTCTTCATAGGTAAGTGTATCATCTCCATGATCTAATTCTTCATGAGTAGACAACTCTTGTTCTTCTTCATGAAGGAAACCATATCTCACTGGTGGGTGAGATACCCTAGTTATTCTACGAGGAACAGCTGTAGATGTTTCATCAACGGGTGTAGGTTGACTAGATAGATCTATATCTATCTGATATGTTGGTTGGTCAGAATTCTCCAATTCCAACTCTATTTGCCTTCCTTTGCCTCCTTCTTGAACAAACTGTTGTTCAAGAAATGTGGCATCTCTACTTAT
Organism: Hevea brasiliensis; assembly: GCF_030052815.1. NCBI lineage: Eukaryota > Viridiplantae > Streptophyta > Magnoliopsida > Malpighiales > Euphorbiaceae > Hevea > Hevea brasiliensis. The sequence continues at coordinate 6,640,204 of NC_079503.1, read as the reverse complement.
CACAACCTTTTGTGAAGTAGGCAAATAAAAATAATATCCAAAACTATCTTTTGGATATCCAACAAATCGACCCTTTTCTGATCTGGTCTCTAATTTATCAGTGTTTAGCTTTTTGATATAAGCTGGACAACCCCAAATCTTAACATGCTTAAGACTTGATTTTCTTCCATGCCATATCTCATAAGGTGTGGAAGAAACTGATTTTGATGGAATCCTATTCAGAATATACAAAGCTGATTCTAATGCAAATCCCCAAAAGGAGATTGGCATATCAGTATAGCTCATCATACTACGTACCATATCCAATAGGGTATGATTTCTCCTTTCAGAGACACCATTTAGCTGTGGTGTTCCTGGAGGAGTCAGCTAGGAAACAATGCCGTGCTCTCGCAAGTATTCATCAAATTTAGTACTCAAATATTCACCTCCACGATCTAATCGAAGAGCTTTAATACTCTTTCTTGTTTGATTTTCTACTTCAGATTTAAATTCTTTGAACTTTTCAAAGGATTCATGTTTGTATTTCATCAAATACAAAATACCCAAACCTTGATTTATCATCAGTAAAGGTAATAAAATAATGAAAGCCCCTTCTAGCCATTTCTTTAAATGGACCACATACATCACTATGTATTAGCTCCAAAATATTTTTCAGCTCTTAGCCCTTGTACAACAAAGGGTGATCTAGTCATTTTGCCCTGAAGACAAGATTCACAAGTTGAAGTAGGCTCAGAGCCCAATGAGGATAAAATCCCCATTTTCTCCAATTTTGCAATCCTATCTTCTGCAACATGACATAACCTTAAGTGCCAAATATATTTTGAACTTGAGTTGGTTTTCACCATGGCATTGCATTCATTTAGATCACTTGTATTCATTTTGTGTTTGTCATTATTATTATCCAAATAATAAAGACCATCATTCATATAACCCAAACCAACATATTTATTTCCAAAATAAATATTGCAAATATTATCCGTGAACTAAAATTCATAGCCATTTCTAGTCAAACTAGATATAGAAATGATGTTCTTAAAAGCATTAAGTACATATAAAATATTATCCAAACACAAAACATGTCCAAACATGTAAAAAGATTTAGATCCTATGGCTAAAGCTTCAACAGTTGAGCCATTGCCAATCCGGACTCTAACATCTTGAGAACGCAAGCTGCTACTATTTGCTAGTTCCTGCATATCATTAGAAATGTGAGAACTGGCACCAGTATCTAAAACCCAAGCTGTAGATGAACTATGAGTATCATCAGAATCTAAATAACAAGATATGGACATACCTTCTGAAGGTTTATCCTTCTTGTCCTTCAGAGAAGCAAGATACTCTGGGTAGTTCCTTTTCCAATGTCCATCCTTCTGGCAGTGGAAACACTTTCCTTTGCCTCCATAAGCTTTAGTCTTCCCTTTCTTTTTAGCTATTTTCTTAGAAGGACCAGGAATCTGAGGTTTCTTTTTCTTATTGCCCTTTTTCTTGTTGGACTTTCCAGTAGAAGAAGATGCAATCAAAGCTACCTATTTTCTTTTATTGCCCGAGATTTTCTTTTGGGCAATAACCAGCATGTTGAGTAAACCAACTAAGGTGCATTCCTGTTTAGTCATATGGAAATTTGTCACAAAATTCCCAAAAGACTCAGGAAGGGACTGAAGGATCAAATCCATCTGTAGTTGGAAATCCATGTTGAAGTCAAGATGTTCCAACTGCTCAATCAGCCGAATCATCTTGTGGACATGATCCTCAACATTCTATCCCTCAGACATCCTCATGTGGAACAGCTGCCTAGATATCTCATACCTAGCATTCCTACTGTGCTCACCATACAACTCTTGTAGGTGAAGGAGGATCTCACTCGCACTTTGCATGTTCTCATGCTGCTTCTGTAACTCATTACTCATGGAAGCAAGCATGTAACACTTAGCTCTCATATCATGCTCCTTCCACTTGTCCAAAGTTTCATGTTCCTCTTGAGTGGCCTCTGAACGTAAGGAGCCAGGAACATTTGAATCTAGAACATATCCTATATGTTCAAGGTTCAGGACAAGTTTCAAATTTCTTAGCCAATCAGAGAGATTAGGTCCTGTCAAACTATTGCGATCAAGTATGCTTGCAAGGATATTGGATGGTGGTGGTTGTTCTGTGCTCATTTTTATCAGAAAATTAACTGCAAAAAATAACTAGATTAATTAGTAAATGTATCATGTAATTAACCAAAATGATTATGGTCTTTTAATCAAATTGGTCCTCCCACTAACTTAGCGAATCCTACACTTCCAAAGTAGAAAACGGAAATCCTAGTTGGATGGATTTCTAGTGGGTGATTGAATTCTTATAGTTCTATTGATCATCCTAAGGTACATCCGTTATTGGAGTTACAATAAACTATAAGTGAGCAACTCCTTGCTCATCACATCTCATGTGAGGTTCAATCTTTTACCTAGCCCCTAATGCTCAAAATCTCAGGTACATCCATTATTGACTTATCTTGCATTAGTTAAGTTGATCCCATTAAGCCAGTAATTATGCAAATAATTTTAATGTCCTCAGGTACATCCAATATTGGCCACCAAACTATTTACATATTTACAACATCTCATACTTAACAATTATTCTTAAGAAAATCTCTTAAATTAATTGCATCTTATGCAACTATTTAAAATTTCTTAAAATAATTGCCCCAATGGAAGACCCATGTTATAATTACTTTAACTATAGCATTTTCAACTTAATCATTTATTTGGAAGATTTTATGGTCATCCTAATTACTATTTAGGTCTCACTTTGCACATTATCCATTTAGCATGCATATATCATATAATTGCATACATTCCCATACATCTCATGCATTCATGGATAGGCAGTAAATATGGTATGATCATGGACTTTCTAAGGGATTCAATTCTGAGCCACCAAGAATTGAATCAGGGCATTCTTAGGTGCATTTCATTCATTCATTTTACAAGAGTTGCTGAAGGAGTACATAATCAACACTTGATCTTGAATTCCTCCCACTGGTCCCACCAATGCTCTTGACCTCCTTGAACTTCTTGCAATCCAATTACATAGTATTCCTTGGCATACCAAGGCGAATTTATAAGAACTTAAATAAATGAAATTAAAACCCAAAAATTATTACAAACTTAACAATACATGCCCAAAATACATTAAAATAAATTAATTAATTTACAATCCCAAAGAAACATAAAAGAAATAAATCCAATCACATTGGTCTTTTATAGTCCATGATCATCCATCATGCATATCACTATTTAACAATTAAATAAAACATACATACTTAAATTAAATTGAATATCTCATATTCAACTTAAAAAACCAAATTTGAATATGATTCAAATAAATTTAAAAATTCAGATTTGAATCTCATTCAAACAAATTTAAAAATTCAGATTTGAATCACATTCAATCAACCTTAAAAATTCAAATTTGAATCATATTCAAAAATTTCTTAAAAAATCAGATTTGAATAACATTCAAACATTTTTTTAAAAATCAGATCTGAATATTATTCAAACAACTTTACAAAATCAGATTTAAATATGATTCAAACAACTTTAAAAATTCAGATTTGAATCACATTCAAACAACTTTTAAAATTCAGATTTGAATCATATTCAAACAATTTTTAAAATTCTAATTTGAATTAAAATTTAATTGTGTGATTGAAACTACTAATTAAACATTTTAATTAGTCAAAGAATAGGGCTTAGATCATACAACAATTGCAGAATTAAAAGCTAAACCTTGAACCACCCATGGAAGCCAAACCATGCACACCATTGATAGTGTTTTTCAAGCATGCCGCCAAACCTCCATTGAAACCAGCAATGGATAAATCATCTCATGATCAAAACACACAATTAAATCATATGATCAACAATCTAAATGGCAAATATAGTAGCTCTGATACCAATTGAAGGAGCGAAAGCGTGAAAAATAGAAGTTTATACCATTGAATTCAAAAATTTTCACCTAGGGTCACATGCATCATGCAAGATTTATTTTTATCTATTTGATTTCAATGATAAACAACATATTAAAACTCTTTTAATATGTTTTTGGATATGTATTTGTCATTTAAGATTTTAAAATTAATCAGATTAATTTTAGAACCCTAGATTAAATCAAGAACAAACATACTAACCTCTTGATACTGCAGTGTATTTACGCCTTTGAGATTCGTCTTCAGGACACTAAATGTTGTCCCTCTAGCTTGTTCACACCAAGAACACCTATGGCAGCCCTTAAACAGCTTCTAAAGCTTTTTCTATTAATTAGAAATTTAAGTTCTGCCTTTTAAGAGATTAGAGATGTAAACAGGACACTAGAAACAATTTCTGGTGTTCTTAATTCAAGAGATTGTTTGCTAATCTCTTGGATTGATGAGAGAAGAAGATGAAGAGAGAATGGGAGGCTTCAATGTGGTGGCACAAAGAAGAATAGTTGCTGGCTATTTTATTTTCTCTTCATAAAAACACTTATATAGCTAGGTTAACACATTAAACCCTTACCACATGTCACCCTTTGATTAACTCTAGGTTTAAGTGACCCAATCACATTGTGCCAAGTGACAAACCTATATTTAATCTTAATTTTAATCATCTTACATTATTAAAAAACATTTGGCAAGCTTATTTGTAATGCTATGTGTCACCATCTCATGGTGCCACGTGTCACACTATGAAATGACCAAAATGCCCCTGTGTCTTAATTTTGAGTTCTCAACCCAAAATAATTATTTCTCTTCTTCTAATCAATTTATATCAAATATAAATTAATTAATTAATCTCTATTAATTAATTTCTCATTAATTAAATTTATATTTAAACACTTTAAATATAAATTTAACTTATACCATACATCCAATAATCTAGATTTAGTTTCAAGTCATGCTAGGGACTTTGTAATTTAATTGCAAATCAAACCTATTTAATTAATCAATTAAACTCTTTAATTAATTAATTAAATCATATTTAATTTGGTGATAAATTGTGTATGTGTGTGACTTACTAGGCTCATCACTAATTGGCAATGAGACATGATATCAACTCTTAATATCATCAGAACTCTTTCTTACCATAAATGATTTCTCTAAATCATTTTATGCACCTCATAGACCATGATTAACACCTAGCATAGCATGTCATGGCTACCCAATTAGTAATAAGGTTTACCTTAAATGAACCTATAATCATATGTTACCATGCACTAGAATCTCTCTGTTACAAAATCCCAACTCAAGTTGGAGTCATGGTTTATGTCAAACTCCATTTGCTATGAATATTATATTCTCTTTTAATTCCAGTTCTTGATTAAAAAGATTTTCTCATCAGAAACTCTTTTCTGATTAAATCTATCTGTCCTGGCCAGGAACTTGAAACATCAAGAATAATTAAATGAACATATGATTTTATCTCTATTTACTTAGAGGAACATATTCCATCTTGATCAACACCTACCTCCATATATAACTAGTAGCCAACACATGCCCATATACCCATACACAGTACAAGTATGAAAGCAGCATCAAACTCAAACCACCTATATACAAGATAACTGTGCTATCTCAGGTATAAAGATTATATGCACTGATATGATTTATGACAATGCATTGACAAGAGTAAACTCCATGTGCTCGTCATAAGTGTCACTGGTTCGGCCTACTTATCATGTATAAGTGCCTATCATGTTTGTCATATAGCATGAGACTCACCATTCCATCTTATTTATAGCTCATATAAATAACTTAGGAACAAACATGAATACAATCTTTCTGGATAAGTCATGTCTTTATTATGAAGTATCTTCGATTGTGAACCTATTTATGATACTTTGTACTAGAAATACTGTCACTCATTTTCTTAACAACTTAAGAATAGAATTTCTAACAAAATATCAATGGACCTTTTCTATTACACATAAATATATTATGTAAACGAAAAAGTGGAAATGCCTTTTATTAATAAAAATATGTACAAGATACATACCAAATGATATGCTCTAGGGCATACTACTAATACCCTCTAGGGTGGAGGTTCCTTTATTTATAGAATTGGGTATCCAATGTTGACTTGACATTTCTAAAGTGTGCAAAAGTGGGCTGTCTCAATCACTGATGACTATGTTAGGGTCGAATCAAGTTGTTTTAGGAATCATGATCACTCTGAAAATCTTCATCTATGATAAGAAGGATTAGTTAGTCGGTTAGGACTTATGAGTGGTTCATACAACTAGTTTTCCTTTTAGGGTGAGGGACTTTCTGACCCCTTCTCACAGAAACATTCTGACATAAATTAGTCGATGCGAGCGCGAAGGACTTGGATTCTTACCTAGCCTTTATGCTTATATTTCTTTAAGCTGTAATTACTATTTTCCTAGTCTAATCTAATTGTTATTTTTTTATTTGTTCGGTTGGGCAATTTTTTTGCTACCTGTCCCTAGGGTTTTCTATTGCCTTTTAATAACCATATTAGTGACTTTTTCAATGTTTTATTAGGCAATCCAACTTGTTCCAGTAGGGCGTGATGGAGCAGGTGTCCCATTCAATCTGAGTGTTGAGACTAAATTATCCTAAGACAACTTGGTTATGATATAGTTTAAGTGTTTAGGCTTAAATGAACTAGACTGAACCCTTATGTATCTTTGTAGCATTAAGAGTTCAAGGCCATTGTATATGAGTTCAAGGAGCTCTCTCTCTCTCTCTCTCTCTCTCTCTCTCTCTCTCTCTCTCTCAAATTAGATAAGTACTCTTTATGCTTTGGTCTTCAAAGTCGTATATACATCCCATTGTAGAGGTAGTATATGCCTTCTTCATCTAAAAACCCATTTTGATTATAATGTATTAGTAGTATAGTTTTGAACTTATAATAATAATTTATTATTTGATTATAGTGGAAGATAGCATGGCCGTGGATGTAACATTATGTGGAGAGGGGTGAACCATGTAAATATTGGTGTTTTATATGTTTGCTTTATTTCCTTAGTAGTTTACATGCTTCCATGGTATATAATAATAAAGTGATATATGGTGCTTAAATCAGAATGGTAAATTGCTCCATTTTCATTATGAACCCATTAATCATGCCACTGATGTTAAACAAATGCTCCAATCCATAGCCATATAATAAAGCTTTCCTTCTAACTTCTATATCATTCAAATAATCATATGCCACTTCCAATGAAATTTTCCCAACGAAGTTGGAGTTTAGACTTCCCAAGTAAAGATGATCTGATTAAACTCAAAAGCTGAAGTCACGAAAGACATCACTTTTCCATCAAGATCATCAAACTCCCTAGTAATCTTGCCATCAGTTGCCATATTTACTACCGTTGCTTTTTTATAAGTGCCACTGACTAGTTTAATAAATTTTGGAAAAGATGCTACCAAATGTTTAGATGGGATTGAGGTGTGCACAAATTCGGGCCCATCTGACACCAACTGTAGCACAAATATTATTCTGGTTTAGTTTCATAATAGTCTATTAACCCTATACATTGGCGCATCAAGCTGCATTCCTTGAGCATGAAATTTGTTGGGTAATTACAGAGTTAATAGAAAATAAATACCTATAGCAAACCAATCCACAAAGAGTCGTTCGAAGCCAGATTGATGTTATCAGATCCACAAGGAAGGTTCTCAATAAAAATTTATGTTTTCTCTTTCTTCTTGCCCTTGAGCCAATATTCTTAGCACCTAAATCTGATTAAAAAGAAAGAAGAGCGTGTGATGTGCTGAAACAATTGTCTTTCCATGTGCTACAAGAAAGTGCAAAATGAAATTACTTACTTCCAAATTTCACATAAGACCAGATAATCTTCTTCCCTTGAGAGAGCAACACCACCGGGGAAGCACAAACCATGAAGCAAAATCGAAGTGTCATTCATTCGAAAATTATACTTAAGCAACTGCCCATAAGACTTCGAGAACATCTAGAGACCCATCATGGAGTCTAAATTTGGTGCTTAGAACACTAAAATAGAGGCTCCCATCTCAACCTTCAATCACCTCATCTGCAATCCAATCAAGTACTCATGTAACAACAAATTGATGAAACATGTAGTGTGGAAAAGGATTGAGACATGATCAAACCCTTGAAAACAAACAAGATCTAATTCAAGATCTTAAGATAAATAAGATTCAATCCGGAATCTAAGGAGATTCAATTCGGAATCTAAGAAGAAAATAAAGCAAACCAACTTTTTTAAGAAGAAAACTTCATTAAAATAAATCTAAAAAACTTATACACAATGAAAATATAATGAGCATTTATAGAATTCTAAATTTTAATCTAGGTAGTAATTAATTAAAAATTTCTAATATAAATAGAAAATTTATTTAAAGACCTAAATTAAATTGAAAAAATATTTTAGAGTCCTAAATATACTAAAAAATATAAATAAAACATATTTAGTAAAATAAAGAATCCATTTAAAACTAAAAGTCCTTGTGAAACATGGAAAATGCATGTATTCGAGTCTGGTCCTGATTTGCGCATCACGTAATTCACCCACACTTTCAAGAAAATTTGACCTTGAATTAATTTTTGGACCAAACAATAATGGAACGACTATCTCCCACACTATTCTCCTCTACTTGAGATAAATTCGCCCTCGAATTTTAAAGTGTTGATGAATCAAAATCTCCATTAGAAGATCACTCCATATCTTCTTCTTGAATAATACTAATAAGATTGTCTTGAACAAAATTGAGTTGAGCAATTTTGCATGTTACGACCCAACCTATGAGCCAGACCAGCACTAGGATCTAGGCCAGCCTAAAGCCCCCGAGGCTCGTAGTAGCCTAACTATTCTTTAACCCAATTCTAAGGTCCATTTTAAGCTCAATTTCAAGAATTCAACCGAACAGAGTTCGACAATAATATAGACCATACAACGGGGAGTTTTTGACTCGCTCGACCTATAAACACAATATATAACAATTTGGGGAGCTCAGCTCACCCTCCACATACTCATTATGTCATAAATATTATGGGAGCTCAGCTCCCTCATCCAATCCAATCACACTCACACATACGTACATTTAATGTTCTTACAGATTCAACATAATATTAAATTACAGTCCCAAATTGATTAAAATGCTCCTAACACATGTGAAGTCTAAAATTTTGGCTAAATTATACAAAATACATTAGATATTACTAATTGACCTACGAAGAAGAGGTGCAGGTTAGTCACAACAAGTAATCCTCTTGTAGCCTGGAAAAATAAGGTGAACAGGAGTGAGCATTCAACTCAGAGAGTAAAATATCAATTTTAACTATAATTTCTTTAGCTACCTAGAGCTAATGCATCCTAAGGAGTGGAATGCAATACCATCAAAATTTTCATACACATCACATCATAACAGTAAAAAGATAATTTGGAGCACTCACACACCCAATAATATTCAAACAGTACATATATGGGAGCTGATCCCCTATACAACTCTCTTAATCTAACCTCTGTCAGCGAGTGTCTCTCAAGCCAGAATTTCGCTTGATAAACCAAAGGCGGGGGCCAGCGAGATCATCTCGAGCCCTACCTACCCTGACTTATCTAAAAAGGACCGAGTCTCAGCGAGTGTCTCTCAAGCCGCATCTACCAGTCCTATGCATATCCAATATCACACACTACATGCACGCCAACGCACGTACATTGCTCCAAATTACCATAAACAACATCCATGACACTTCACTAATTAAGAATGTAATATAAAATATGCTTAGTATTTAACTACATAGATACATATTTATAAGTGATGCATGGGCATGCCTGAATATATAATAATATTAAAATTATAATTAAAATTAATATTTTACTCACAGACTTAAACCGAGGTCACTGCGGCGGTTGGGCGGAGGAGGAAGGCCGTCCCTGCTCACCTGATAATTTTATTACAGTTATTTAATATATTTGACTCAATACAAGTTTAGAAAGAACCAAAGACACCCAAAGTCGTGTCGAAAATCCGGCAGAGTCTCTCTTATACCTAGGACCTACCCAACCTGCAAAAGGGTTCAAAATACACTTCTATATCCACAAGTCATACATCCATAACTCAATCACATCACATAGCCCCTCCTGGGCCCATTCAAACAGTCGACAGCCATAATTTAAAAAATTACAATTTAGTCCCTATAATTAATCCTTTGCAAAAACTATCCAAATGAGCTCTAAAAATTCTAAAATTTTATCCCATGGTCTTTAGCAATATTATTAAGCTAATACAAAAGGAATTATAATTTTTTTAATCTATCACGAATATTTTATAGATTTTTAATTGTAATAAAGCACTGGATAATTAAGAAAAAAAATAAGGCTTGGGTTTACCTATGCTAATTTCGACCTTGGGGACGCGTCCGGAACATCTAAAAATGTTGGGGTAGCTTATAATTTCGACCCAATTTTGAAACTTTTTAGTAGCCTGTCTGCTCGGCTCGAAATTACAGACCTGAGCAACTATTGAATTTTCATAAATTAAAGGAACCTACGCAAAGCCCACAACACAGGGGTTAATACATAGGTTTTACAAAATTTATTAAGCTCATTTAATGCTCGAAAAAACACTGCGAAGTTTCGTGCCACAAAGCTCTCGCCAAGGGGAGCACTCCAATACTCTCAAATTTTTTATGGGGTTCACGATTTATGAGAAATCTAGCCTAAAAGTTGAAATGGGCTAAAATTTTCTAGACAAATTAAATAAACCGCTCAATGGATTTTGGTGTTCTTGATGTCTATGGAAAGCTCTCAAAGTGTAGATGGGTTTTGGGACAATACCTGGTCCAATCGATGGCCATATCTGCCAGAATCAGCTTGGGAAGCTGAAGAGGCTCACGCACAAAGGGGAGGTTTTGGCGCGATTTTCTGGCGGCCTAGCGGCCAGCCGACGGCAGGGGAGAGGTGGGTAAGCGGTGGCTGGCACGGAGGGAAAGGGAGGAGAGAGAAACGGGAGGGAGAAGTGAGGGCGTCGAGGAGAGAGAAGGAAGAAGAAGAAAAAGAAGGGACCAGTTCGATTCAATCGGTCCGATTCGGTTTAGTTCGATTCAGCTAGTTCGATTCAGGATACCTGAAATTGAATTTTTACTCTGCCCTGTGATAAAAAACGAGGCCCAAAAATTTCACAAAAATTTTAAAAAACTCAAAAAAATTCATAGAGTCTAAATATATTTTTAGTTTTGCTACATGGTCTTTAAATTAATTTTTAAAAATATCAAAGTTTCACATTTTTGAAAAATCGAACCCGATTTCTAAAATCTAAAAAATTTCAAAAAATTTTCCAAAATTTAAATAAAATAAAATATTAATATTTACCCATAAATTAATTGATTTAAAAATTAGGGGTGTTACATTCTTCCCCCTTACAAAAAATTCGTCCTCGAATTTTTACACAAGGTAAAATAAAAGAACAGAATTACACATTGAACAAATAAGGGTACTTGCTACGCATGTCCCACTCTGACTCCCAGGTGCATTCTTCCACTGACTAGCTTCTCCACAAAACCTTAACCATAGGGATTTTTTTTTTATCTTAGTTGCCTCACTTGGTAGTCCACTATGGCTACTGGCTGCTCCTCAAACGTCAAGTCTTCTTTTTGCTCTACTGTATCCAGATGTAGCACATAAGAAGGATCAGGTATGTATTTCCTGAGCATATAGATGTGAAACACAGGGTGAATAAGAGAAAGGCTGAGTGGTAACTCCAACCGATGGGCAACTGTTCTAACTCTATCAGTAATCTCAAAAGGTCCAATATATCGAAGTGCCAACTTGCCCTTCTTTTCAAATCTCATAACTCCCTTCATCGGAAAAACCTTCAGGAATACGTAATTGCCTACTGCAAACTCTACATCCCTCCATCTGGGATCTACATTACTCTTCTGCTTACTGAAAGCCATTTTCAATCGTTCCCTATAAAGGAGCCATCTCAGAAGTGTATTGCACTAGGTCTACATCATGCACCTTTGCTTCTCCCATTTCCATCCAACACAGAGGAGACCTACACTTTCTGCCATACAATGCCTCATAAGGTGCCATCCTGGTACTGGAATGATAACTGTTATTGTAGGCAAACTCTATCAAGGGTAGCTGATCATCCTATTTACCTCCAAAATCTAGGAGACATATGCAAAGCATATCCTCTAGTGTTTGAATTGTCCTTTCAGACTGCCCTTCTATCTGAGGGTGGAAGGCAGTACTAAAGTTTAACTGTGTGCCAAGTGCCTCCTGTAGCTTTCTCCAAAACTGAGAAGTGAACTGGGGCCCTCTGTCAGATATTATGGAAGCAGGAACTCCATGTAATTTGACTATTTCTCGAACATAGAGCTTGGCATATTGTGCAATAGAATAGGTGGTTCGCACAGGCAAGAAATGAGCTTTTTTAGTCAGAGATCTATAATTACCCATATCAAATCATATCCCCGTGTGGTTCAAGGCAACCCAGTTACAAAATCCATTGTGATCATTTCTCACTTCCATTCTGGGATAGGGAGCTCTTGCAGCTTTCTTGATGGCCTCTGGTATTCAAACTTCACATTCTGACAAGTCAAGCACTTAGACACAAAGTCTGCTATGTCTCTTTTCATACTATTCCACCAGTAGCTATCTTTCACATCATGGTACATCTTGGTAGAACCTGGGTAGACACTGTAGGGTATATAGTGTGCCTCTTGCATGATCTCATTCCTGAGGTTGTCCACGTCAGGAACACATATCCTGGAACCTTGCATAAGAGCGCCATCACTAGCAAATCCAAATTCACAACCTTTACCCTACTGTACTCTTTCTATAATCTTAATTAATTGCGGATCCCTGTGCTGAGAAACTCTGATTTTATCTCACAGGTCTGGTCTTACTGAAAAATGGGCCAATAATACCCCCTCATCTGAAATATCCAAGATCAGATCTTGATCCATCAACTTGTGTACTTCCTGAATTAACGGTCTCCTCACCACTGATATATGCGCCAAGCTGCCAGAAGAATTTCTGCTCAGGGCATCTGCTACTACATTGGCCTTCCAAGGATGATACTGGATGGTACAATCATAGTCCTTCAGAAGTTCCATCCATCTCCTCTGCCTCAAGTTTAAATCCCTCTATTGGAAGATGTACTTTAAACTCTTGTGGTCGGTGTATATCTCACACACTTCACCATACAGGTAGTGTCTCCAAATCTTTAGTGCAAAGACTATAACCGCCATTTCCAAATCATGGGTGGAGTAGTTCTACTCATGCCTGTTTAGCTGCTTATGCCACTACTTTCCCATGCTGCATCAAAACACTCCCTAAGCTAACTCTGGAGGCATCACAGTACACAATATATCCTTCACCACTCATCGGTAATGTCAACATAGGGGCTGTAGTTAAACATTCTTTAAGCTTCTGGAAGCTCTCCTCACAATCATCTGTCCAAATGAATGAAAAATTCTTCCGAGTTAACTTAGTTAGGGGAGCTGCTATCCTGGAGAAATTATGTACAAACGCCTATAGTAGCCAGTTAGGCCTAGAAAACTTTGCACCTCAGTGACTGTTGTAGGCCTAAGCCAATTAGTTACTGCTTCAATTTTCTTGGGATCCACTTGAATGCTTTCACTAGAAGCCACATGTCCCAAGAATGAGATGCTTTCTAGCCAAAATTCACATTTTGAAAATTTGGCATATAGCTGGTGCTCCCTCAAAGTCTGCAACACTATCCTCAGATGCCACACATGTTCTTCCTCGGTCCGAGAGTATACCAAAATGTCATCTATGAATACGATGACAAAATGGTCTAGGAATGGCCTGAGCACCCCGTTCATCAAATCCATGAAGGTCACTGGTGCATTAGTAAGTCCAAAAGACATCACCAAGAACTCATAATGACCATATCTTATCCTGAACGTTGTCTTGGGTACATCCTCATTCCTGATTCTTAACTGATGGTAGCCTGACCATAGATCTATTTTAAAAAAGAATGTAGCCCCTTGGAGCTGATCAAACAGATCATCGATCTGAGGAAATAGGCACTTATTCTTCATAGTCACCTTGTTCAGCTATCTATAATCAATACATAACCTTAAGAACCCATCTTTCTTCCTCACAAATAGAACAGGAGCACCCCGGGGGAGGTACTTGGATGGATAAAACCCTTATCCAAAAGCTCTTGTAGTTGCTCCTTCGGTTCCTTCAATTCTGCTGGGCTATCCTGTAAGGCGGCATTGATATGGGGTTTGTACCTGGCACAATGTCAATGCAGAACTCTATTTCCCTTCCTTGTGATAACCCTGGAAGCTCCTCAGGGAAGACATCCATAAATTCCCTAACAACAGGAACATTCTCCATGTTAACACCTTCTATAGATGTATCTCTCACTAATGCCAAATACCCCTGACACCTACGCCTCAACATCTATCTAGCACTAATTACCGACACCAAGTTATATGGAGCCATGCTCCTATCACTATCAAAGCTAAACTCTTCTACCCCAGGTATATGAAAATATACCTTTTTATTCCTGTAATCTAAAGTGGCATAATGAGTTGCCAGTTAATCTATTTCCAAAATTACATCAAAATCTATTACTGGTAAAGGAACCAAGTCTATTGGGAGTATCCTTTCCTCCACTACCACTGGGTTACCTTAAAAAATCATATCTATATCTATGTTGTCACTAAAAGGGGTAGCTACAGACAAGGGGCATTCTAAAGTTATAGGGTTCCTACACAATCTCATGGCCAAAACGAGGGAGACAAATGAGTGCGTAGCACCCGGATCTATCAAAACATGAACCTAACCCCTACCTTGCATTGTAGAACCCTGAAGTTGACTTCTACCTCCTGACCTGCCTCCAAATCCACGTCCTCCTTGTCCTCAGCCCTGTTGGCCACTGTACTGACTACCTACCATGCTGGAAGCACCAGGATACAATTGACGAGGAACATTTGCAACAAAACCCTGTGACCCCATCTATGGCTTGCTGAACACAGGACATTCTCTAGCAAAGTGACCCTGCTGGCCACACCGAAAACATACTCCTGAACCCATCATACAAGGTTCTAAATGTCCTCTTCCACACTGCGTGCAGGGTGCCAAGGAGGATCCTGAACCAAACCCAGAAATGCTATAACCCAAACTATGACCACTGCTGGATCTATACCCTGGTCTGAATCCTCGAGATCTGTGTTTAAAACCACCCTTCTTGATGTTTCTACTTCTTCCTCTATAATGACTTTGGCTCCACTATCCGTGGTACCCATGTAGGGAACACCTGAAGAACCCTCTGCTCTATTCTTCTTTGCCCTTCCACTGTCATCTCTTGTATAACTGATTTCAATCTGTTAGGCTCGATCAACTACCACATCGAAAGATTTATTAGACATCAGAGCCAGGTTTGCATACTTTGTATCTAGCCTTTTATCGAGATTATCTCGAGCTATGCCTACCATGACTTATACATAAAGAATCAAGTCCCAGCGAGTGTCTCTCAAGCTGCGTCTATCCGTCCTATCCATATCCAATACCACACACTACACACACGCCAACGCACGCACACTGCCCCAAATTACCATAAACAATATCCATGGCACTTCATCAATTAAGAATGCAATATAAAATGTGCCTAGTATTTAACTACATAGATACATATTTATAAGTGATGCATGGGCATGCCTGAACATATAATAATATTGAAATTATAATTAAAATTAATATTTTACTCACAGACTTGAACCGAGGTCACTGTGGCGGCTGGGAGGAGGAGGAAGGCTGTCCTAGCTCACCTGACAATTTCATTACAATTATTTAATATATTTGACTCAATACAAGTTTAGAAGGGGCCAAAAAACGTCCTAAATTGTATCAAAAATCTAGCAGAGTTTCTCCTATACCTAGGACCTACACAACCTACAAAAGGGTTCAAAATACACTTCTATATCCACAAGTCACACATCCACAACTCAATCACATCACATAGCCTCTCCTGGGCCCATCCAAATAGTCAACAGCCATAATTTAAAAAATTACAATTTATTCCCTACAATTAATCCTTTTGTAAAAACTACCCAAATGAGCTCTAAAAATTCTAAAATTTTGCCCCGCAATCCTTAGCAATATTTTAAGCAAATGCAAAAGGAATTATAATTTTTTTAACTTACTACGAATATTTTATATATTTTTAATCATAATCAAGCACAAGATAATTAAGAAAAAGTAAGGTTCGAGTTTACCTATATCAATTCCGGCCATGGGAACGCGTCTAAAACGTCTGAAAATGGTGAGAGTAGCCTATAATTTTTACCGAATTCTGAAACTTTTCAGTAGCCTGCCTGCCTGGTCTGAAATTGCAGACCCGAGCAACTGTTGAATTTTTGCAAATTAAAGGTACTTACATGAAGCTCACAACACGGGAGTTAGTACATAATTTTTACAGAATTTATTAAGCTCATTTAGTACTCAAAAAAATATACGAAGTTCTATGGGACCCACCAAAAATGGTATTGAAAAAATTCGAAATGGGTATTGCCATGAAGCTCTCGCCAAGGGGAGCGAGTCGATACTCTCGAATTTTTCGTGGGGTTTGTCGCAAGGACTTTGCGGTAGCCAGACTATTCTCACCGAAGTAGAAAAGTAATGAGTCGCCACTTTAATTTTGAGGGAAATTAAAGAAAACTGTTTGTAAGAACAAATTAAAGACCACTTTAAAAATAGAGATTCAAGGTTCGGGGTCCATATACTTATGGGGAAGGTGTTAGGCACCCCACCTCGTCCCTCAACGAGGTTAGAATGATGTTGTGCTCTTTATAAATTGAAATTGATAATTTGGGGGTTAGAATGATGATGTTAATCCTTTGTATGGATAAAAGGAATGTTTAATATTTCACTATTACGGGCTGCCCAAGAACACGAGTACATAAGATGACCCTTCAGTGAATAGGTGTTGTATAATAGGTATTTTGAGGATTAATATGAATGCTGAAATTGCGATATTTTCAGGGGGAATTTTTTCCCTATAAATGTGAGTGCCTTAAGGAGGACTCTCCATCGAGCCTCAACATAATATTCCATATAATTTGGAAGAACTCTCCCGCAGACCCGTTATTTAGAACGTATAGAGAGTTTTGTAACAAAAGTATTAGGATTAGAAGGGGAAAGGATTCTCTCCTCATCTGAAACATTTTATTAGAATTTTAGTTGAGAATGCAGGGAAGAACTCTCTCCCGATCTCTTAATATATTTCATTAAAGATTTAAGCTGAGAACTCGAGTAAGAACTCACTCCCGATCTCTTAATATATTTTATTAAAGTTTAGACTGAGAACTCGAATAAGAACTCTCCCCCGATCTCTTAATATATTTTATTAAAGATTTAAGCTGAGAACTCGGGTAAGAACTCTCCCCTGATCTCTTAATATATTTTATTAAAATTCAGACTGAGAACTCAGGTAAGAACTCTCTTCCGAACTCTTAATATATTTCATTAAAAATATAAGCTGGAAATTCGAGTAAAAACTCTCTCCCGATCTCCCGTATTTATAAGAACGGTGTTTTATTAGAATTCTAAGCTAGGGATTCGAGTAAGGGCTCTCTACCGATCCCTTTCATATTAGAAAGAATTACCGAAGACACCGGAAACCCTTGTGAAAGGCTTTTCTTGATCTATGGGATTTTATAATTGGATTACGGGCATTGAGCCGAACTCCTTGCCGATCTTTCGCACGATTGCTTTATCTGAACTCTTTGGTTTCAGACTGCGTACCTTGCCCAGGGTCTGAACTTTATCTTGATTTTTGATCAATTGTTTTATCGCCTAGGCTCGCTCTAAGACCCTATCTCGTAGCTTATTTTCTCATTTTGACCCCTTCGGCCTATTCTGATCCTTTCTAAAATTACTCGAGTTACACTTGTTTTCCTATTGTTTTCATTTATTTGGACTAAAAACTACTGTGTCAGTACTTCTACCTGTACTTTTCAGAGTATTTATGAGTCGCCGATGGCTCGAACATTCATTTTTGAGGGGAATAAAAATGAGGTGACAATTAAAATGAACTTTACGAATGATAAAAGAAGATTAAGATAATGATTACGAGCCGAGACAACCTATTCTAAGACTCAATGTAACTAGATACTTAAAAAACTCAAGAAAATGAACCGAGGATATTCAACACACGACAGGTTAGATGCTTACCTGTAAAAAGTTGGGATGACGGGGAGCCAACACCAGTGTCAGCAAAGCTTAAAGAGCTGAAGACTGAGATGGTCGAAAAACATGAGCTGACCCGAGGTGATGGGGACGAAGCGAAGTGAAGTTGAGCTCACTGGGTGATACACAGATAGCGAAAATGAGAGTCACAGGGTTTAAAGCTCTTTTGAATGAGATGCTCCAAAAAACTAGTTTCAAAAGTTTCTCAAAACGTTAAGAGCTTCAAATGACAAGCAATAAGGCTATGTTAAAGTTTAGAGTTTCTTCACGATAATCACCACCCTCCCTTCTACAATATTGCATGCAGGTATTTATAGGGAATGGGTGCCTAAAGTGGAGGGTCAGGATTACATCAAGAGGAGACGGAAGGCCCAGATTCAAAAGGACATAATATGATGTCTGGGAATTAAAGAGAATCAAAATTGCGGGTTGGGATTTCATTCAGAATTTCTATCCTTTCGCCCCTTGATCCAACGTTCAAGGGGTTTGCCTTGCAAAATGGATCCAAAGGTTGGGAACAAAAAGCGCCGAATCTACCGTCTGCTTTTGATCCGAAGACTCTAAATCCATCCTTACAATTATAATCAATGGTGTAGATCGAGATGTACTGGGCTGCTTTAACTATTTGGAATCTGGCGACTAGGAGTGTGTCCTTACAAATGAGATGTGTGGCGAGGATCAAATCATGCCTACAATGCTTTAACTAACTCGGATATGACGGTGAAGGGAGCTAATTAAAGGTCATGATTAGAAGTTATTCAACTCCCTGAGTTCTCTGATCTTATGGGTCGTCCCTCGCTTTTCCGATCTTCTCATTATAACTGACCCATTTTAGGGTTATTATTCCGATCTCTATCTCTTGCATTGGGTCCCTTTTTACTTCCTGATCTCTCTTATTCCTGATCTTTCCTTTCCATCTGACCTGTATTGGTCAAAGCAATAAATTCTTCAATTACCAATGCGTCTGCTTTGAGTTCTGTACGCAATAAGTTCTGGGGCCCTATATATATGCCGAAGGATTTTCCTTTGCATACTCACAACTTTCTCCAGCGAACTTCAATGTTTCATTCCTCAGTTCTTGGCTTTTTCGGCAAGAATTCTTCTCATGACAATCACTTTAATCTTTTTCTGAATGCTTTCTTTGTTCATCTCCTGAAAATGAGCAAGTCTGGTGATCAGAGGTTCATGAGGGTGTCATCCGATGATGGTGAGGGAACTAGACTAATCAACCAATCAAGGTCGACACTAACCACCACACCGATCTCTGGTCGGCCCATCGGCATGGCTCGTAGACCTATCTCGGACAAGAGGACCGCAAATTTCAATCTTAATATCGGTGATCGCCTCTTGAAGTTCATTTAGCTCCTTACCATCTTAAAGGTCCCGATTGTAGCTCGGTTTTGGTCGATGACATCGACAATGACGCTGCTCAATATCATGAAACTCATAGTCACCCCATCTGAGCTGTACATCTGCCCAGTATTTATTGCTAGCTTTCTGATCAAACACGTCTTTTGATTCAGCCATAAGACTAGGCTTTGACATAGGCCAGCATTCTGGACTTTAGAGTAGTCTTAAGTTTGGCAGAATGTAGTGCTGATTTTGAAAGATCGCCCAAATGATATAATCTAATCTTTTGAGATCGCCCAATTGATGTAATCTGATCTTTTGAAATCGCCCAATTCATGTAACCTGATCTTTTGAGATCACCCAAATGATGTAATCTGATCTTTTGGAAATGAAATGAAATTTTACTTGAATATTTTTGTTTTATTATTGCATTGGTTATTTTTTCGATCTCTAATAAATGTGCTCGATCTGATCCCTAGATGAATCGCCATTTGCCAATCCGTCGGTTCGGAACCTTGTTCAATCTGATGACCTTCGTTGACCGATCTCATTTATCTGACCTTTTTACTATGTTTCTGGAATCTTCTTTTGACGTGTCATTGAGGTGGCCCGATTCCGCTAATCGATGCGTCACTTAATACTTTATGAGCATTTAATGCTCAGGCGGGTATAAATAGGGGAAAGGTTAGCCATTTGTTCCCTTATGTCTTTTTCAGACCTTCCCCCAGCGACTTCGACACTCCCTCTCATTTTCTAGAGTTTTCAGGTGCCGATTCATACTCCAATAAGGAATCTGATCTTTTCTTGATTGGTTTCACTTTCGTCCTCTGAAAATGAGTGGTACCAACAGTCAGAGAGCTGCTAGTCCGTCTTTCATTTATATCTCATGGACATTAGACGAAGGTGAGGTGGTCAGACGGAGTGGGCAACCCGAACCTTCTACAACCTCTGCCCCAGCCCACGGTCGGGTGACTAAATCAAAACAAGCGTCTTCTTTAAGGAAAGAAAACTTACCCGTAGATGAGTTATCGTCAGTCCTCAAGGAGACCAATCTGCAGTCCATTAGTCAAGAATACAACCTTCAGACTGACTCCTTCGAGCTTATCAAATGTCATGACAATCTTCGAGCTGATCATTTCTTTGAAGAAAATGACATGATCATGGTATATGAAGAGCAATTGAAGGCCGGGCTTCGGTTCCCCCTAAACGAATTCTTTAGAGCCATTCTGAAGTTCCATCATGTCTGTATAGCTCAAGTGCACCTGAACTCTTGGCGGACTCTGGTGGCTTTCAGAGGCTTATGCCATGCTAAAAAGCTCGAGCCTATAACAAAGGTTTTTGCTGAGTTGCATAAGCTTGCTCGGCAAAAGGACGACGAGTATTGGTTTTTCCAAGCTAAGCCGCACTGTGGGCTTTTCACCGACCTCCCTTCTTCGTTGAAAAAGTGGAAAAATTTATTCTTCATATTGAGGAGTAAGGTCCCGAATGGCTTTGAAGGTATCCCGCGCAGTTGGCAGTACCTGGTTCCTTCAGTTCCAAAGAAGATCGCCCTAAATAAAGATGAGGACGCCATGATAAAGGAATTGAAGGATCAGGCGGCTACTCACAAGTATTCATGTTTGGATGCGGTTATGGCCGAACTGAAGTGGTGGCTAATGCAAGCGATCACCCATGAGGATTATGAGCTGCAGCTCTCTGACCTTGGTCCTAGGATCGGTACAACCTAAATCTTCAGTCTCCTGACTTTGGTGATCTCACTAACTTGTTTTCTATGCAGGTATGGCGGGAGGCAAGAGCGCAAAGGAGAGCCCTAAGTGAAAAAGGGAGGTCGATTTAGAGAGTGTGACAAATGAAAATTACTGCTGCATCCCAGACGTCAAGGCGAGACTCAGTAAAAGTGTCGGGCTCTTCGTTCTGACCTCCAGAACAGCCAACCCCAGAGATGGAGATCGCTTCTCCCCTCCTCAATAAGATGAACCATCGCCTCCATCGGTTTCTTCAAGTGTAGAAGGAGGGTCTTCCCAACCTACTATGAGGACCCTCTCTCGTGGCACCCAGGTCCTCATCCAGTCCCTGGAGAAGAATCGCTCGGTTCGGGGGAATCCTGACTTGGCCAAGGTCATGGGTGCCACCATCTGCTTTCCGAAAGATCGGAATAGACTAACTCCAGATAGTATTGATGACCTCCTGACTCAGACGATGAGCTTGAGTGTAGAGAGCCTTGTGAATCAACATATAATTAGAGAAAAGGCCCATCTCTTGAGACAAGAAATTTTGAAGGCGGTCCAAGATGTAGCTTCTGCCAAAACTCAACTTTCATCTGCCCAGGACTACATCACCGAGATAGAAGGTCAGACAAAATCTTATGAGGATAGGATAGCTGAACTGGAGCGAAAACTCAAAGATGCTCGAGCCTGCCAAACTGTCGATGTCACTCACCTTACCGAGTACATCAAAGTGTAAGAAGAAGAGGCCGTGGCGAGAGAAGTTGGTGCTTATGTGAATGCTCATGGCGATCTTCTGGCTGAGCTTGTGAGGCACTATCCTGAGAAAGACTTCTCCTAGATGGTGGATCTTATCCCTGGAGGTGAACAGGAGAGCGAGGAGGAGCTTGAGAGAGAGAGAGAGAGAGAGGATGATAGAATTGATAATGTACTCAGAGAGAAGGTTAGGGGCGACCCTCCTCCCGAATGACTTGTATGTTTTTATTTTGAAATGAATCGAAGTCTTTTTATGTTTAATTTCTTAATAAGATCAGAAAGCATCCAAACCCAATTGCCTGAGTACTTAATCGATTGAATGCAGTTGAATATTAAACCCGAGAGTGGTTATTAATTATAAAATATCAAGCTACTCCTAGAGATCAAAAAAATATTACACGTGAACATGAGATCAGATGGAGCCATGACCAAATATCGAATGAAACTTTAAAACATTAGAATTGTAAAGATTTGAAAATGACTTGAACTTTTTAAGGTCAGAATCATTATTTAGGGAACGGATAAAACCTTAACTTCATTTGAGGAATATCTGGGCAACTCAAGCGAGATACCCGATCATAACACTATTCAGATGGAATTTTACGGTATTTGTACATAGAGAGATCGGAGAATAACAGCAGGCAAGATTGGGTGGTCCAGAGATCCAACATTGATTCGAACTCATCGGATAAATACCAACGGATTGGAAAGCAATCTAACTTGAACGTGAGATCAATTTGTTCTAGAGATAAGCCATTAGTGAGTTTGGAAAAGCTACCTGTGATCAGGTCATCGGTCAATAACAGATAACATAATGAACTTTCAATTTTAAAAGAACCTTGCATTTGAATGTCGACCAAAATATGGTGTCTACAACTGTCCCTCTTTACATAATTTCTATTAAAAAGAATGAAATTCTATTGTATAGGAATCATGAAAAGATTCAGAACCATATTTTGGGTGGCTGGGATATTAGAATCCAGAGGTCGATTGCAGAAAATTAAATGCTGAAAATTAAAATCAACTTAGATCTTAAACCCAGAGGTTGATAATAGGAAATTAAATGCTGAAAATTAAAATCAACTTGGATCTTTAACCCAGAGGTTGATGATGGGAAATTAAATGCTGAAAATTAAAATCAACTTGGATCTTGAACCCAGAGGTTGATGATGGGAAATTAAATGCTAAAAATTAAAATCAACTTGGATCTCGAATCCAGAGGTTGATGACAGGAAATTAAATGCTGAAAATTAAAATTGACTTGGATCTTAAACCCAGAGGTTAATGACGGGAAATTAAACACTGAAAATTAAAATCAACTTGGATCTTAAACCCAGAGGTTGATAACAAGGAATTAAATGCTAAAAATTAAAATCAACTTGGATTTTGAACCCAGAGGTTGATGATAGGAAATTAAATGCTGAAAATTAAAATCAACTTGGATCTTGAACCCAGAGGTTAATGATGGGAAATTAAACGCTGAAAATTAAAATCAACTTGAATCTTGAACTCAGAGGTTGATAACAAGGAATTAAATGCTGAAAATTAAAATCAACTTGGATCTTGAACCTAGAGGTTCAACTTGGATCTTAAACCCAGAAAGTTGATAACAAGGAATTAAATACTGAAAATTAAAATCAACTTAGATCTTGAACCCAGAGGTTGATAACAAGGAATTAAATGCTAAACATTAAAATCAACTTGGATCTTCAACCTAGAGATTGATAATAAGGAATTAAATGCCGAACATTAAAATCAACTTGGATCTTGAACCCAGAGGTTGATAACAAGGAATTAAATGTTGAAAATTAAAATTAACTTGGATCTTGAACTCAGAGGTTGATAGCAAGAAATTAAATGCTAAAAATTAAAAATCAACTTGGATCTTGAACCCAGTGGAGTTGCCAAGCTGTCGCAAGGACTTTGCAGTCACCGGATGATTCTCACCGAAGTAGAAAAGTGAGGAGTCGCCACTTTAATTTTGAGGGAAATTAAAGAAAACTGTTTGTAAGAACAAATTAAAGACCACTTTGAAAACAGAGATTCAAGGTTCGGGGTCCATATACAGGTGGGGAAGGTGTTAGGCTTCCCACCTCGTCCCTTAACAAAGGTAAGCAGATTTAATGTTGTGCTCTTTTTAAATTGAAATTGATAATTTAGGAGTTAGAATGATGATGTTAATCCTTTGTATGAATAAAAGGAATGTTTGATATTTCACTATTACGGGTTACCCAAGAGCACGAGTACATGAGATAACCCTTTAGTGAATAGGTATTGTGTAATAGGTATTTTGAGGATTAATATGAATACTGAAGTTGTGATATTTTCAGGGGGAATTTTTGCCCTATAAATATGAGTGCCTTGAGGAGGACTCTCCATTGGGCCTCAACATAATATTCAGGATACTTTGGAAGAACTCTCCCGCGGACCCGTTATTTAGAACGTATAGAGAGTTTTGTAACAAATGTATAGGATTAGAAGGGGAAAGGATTCTCTCCTCATCTGAAATATTTTATTAGAATTTTAGTTGAGAATCCAGGAAAGAACTCTCTATTGATCTCTTAATATATTTTATTAAAGATTTAAGGTGAGAGCTCGGGTAAGAACTCTCTCCCGATCTCTTAATATATTTTATTAAAGTTTAGACTCAGAACTGGGGTAAGAACTCTCCCCCGATCTCTTAATATATTTTATTAAAGATTTAAGCTGAGAACTCGAGTAAGAACTCTCTCTCGATCTCTTAATATATTTTATTAAAGATTAAGCTGATTAAACGTTGGGGCGTCCTCTACTAACGACGCGCTACATCGGAGCCCGGGTGTAGTGATAAATATGCAAGGGTGTAGGGCGTTCACCGAAAGCGACGCGCCATGCCGGCGCCCGGGTGTGGTGTTAAGTGAGCAAGGGTTCCCACATCATGGACGGGTGTGGGTAAAGAAGTTAGTCCATAAGACAGATAATAGAACAAATAGTGGAACAGAACACAAGATAGACATAGAAAATAATAGAAGATATTATAGAAGGAGACCAATTAGGAAGGAGCAGGATAGGAGGAGGATCAGGGTTGGTACTTGGAATGTTGGATCACTTACAGGAAAATTAATGGAGCTTGTGGATACCTTGGAAAGGAGAAGGGTGAATATTGCTTGCATTCAGGAGACTAAATGGGTAGGAGAGAAAAGTAAGGAAGTGGGTAATTCAGGGTACAAATTGTGGTTTACCGGAAAGGAGAGAAACAAGAACGGAGTGGGTATAATCATAGACAGATACATTGAAAGACGCAGAGTAGCTGTGGAAAAGAGTAGGAGATAGAATTATACTAGTAAAGCTAGTACTAGACGAGAAACAATAAATATAGTTAGTGCTTATGCCCCACAAATAGGACTAGACAAAGGAGAGTAAACAAAGGTTTTGGGAAGATATGGATGATTTAATGCAAAGCATACCGAATGAAGAGAATGTTTTCATTGGTGGAGATTTGAATGGACATGTAGGAAGTGATAGGCAAGGTTATGAGAATGTTCATGGAGGTTTTGGTTTTGGCAGTCGAAATGAGGAGGGAAAAGCATCCTGGATTTTGCTATGGCATACGACCTAATACTAGCAAATACCTACTTTATAAAAAGAGAGTCACATTTAGTGACTTTCAAAAGTGGGCAACATAGAAGCCAAATCGACTTCCTCTTAACCAGGAAGACAAATAGAGCTCTATGCAAGGATTGCAATCTCATTCCAGGAGGCTTTAACAAGTCAACATAGGTTGGTGGTCTTGGATGTCAAGTTTAGGAACAATTCAAGTAAGGTCAGAAGAAATAGTGTAGCTCGAACAAAGTGGTGGGAGTTCAAAGGAGTAAAGCAAGTGAAGTTCAAAAATGAGCTTCTTGAGTCCGAAGTATGGAAGCTAGATATGGAGGCCAATGATATGTGGATACAGATGGCATCAAAGATTAGAGAAGTAGCTAGAAAAGTACTTGGGGAGTCTAAAGGACATGGACCACCCTCAAAAGAGAGATGGTGGTGGACTGAGGAAGTACAAAAGGCAAGAAGAGAAAAAGGGAATGGTATAAGAAATTACCTAAATGTGATAATAATGAGGCATATGAACAAAGACAAGATAGCAAAGAAAGAGGCAAAAGGCGATTAGCCAAGCAAGAGCACATGCCTTTGAAAAGTTATATGAGAAACTTGGAACTAAAGAAGGGGAGAAAGATATTTATAGATTAGCAAGGAGTAGAGAAAGGAAATGTCAAGATCTCAATCAAGTTAGGTGCATTAAGGATAAAGAAGGAAAAGTGTTGGTGAAAGATGAGGACATTAAAGAAAGATGGAGAAATTATTTTAATGATCTCTTTAATAATAGTCAAAATGGAAATAGCGTGAATATAGATTATAGAACAATAGAAAAGAATGTAAATTATACTAGAAGGATTAGATCTTTAGAAGTAAAGGAAGCACTTAAGAGAATGAAAGTAGGTAAAGCCTGTGGACCCGATGAAATACCAATTGAAGTGTGGAAGTATTTGGGAGATATGGGAGTGGCATGGTTAACTAAATTATTTAATAAGATTCTAAACTCAAAGAAAATGCCTGATGAATGGAGGAAGAGTATTTTAGTACCTATTTTTAAAAATAAGGGAGACATACAGAGTTGCTCAAACTATAGGGGAATTAAACTCATGAGCCATACTATGAAGTTGTGGGAGAGAGTTGGAGCATCGACTACCTCAAGATACTTCTCGCTCTCTCACTCAATTTGGTTTCATGCCCGGTCGCACAACTATGGAAGCGATCTTTCTCATTAGAAGCTTGATGGAGAAATATAGAGATGGGAAGAAAGATCTACACATGGTTTTTATTGATTTGGAGAAGGCTTATGATAGTGTTCCAAGAGAGGTCTTATGGAATGCGTTAGAACAAAAGAGGGTATCTATTAGGTATATACAAGTATTGAAAGATATGTATGAAGGAGCAACTACTATTGTGCGCAGTAGAGGGGACACAAGAGATTTTCCGATCTCAATTGGATTACACCAAGGATCAGCCATAAGCCCTTACCTTTTTACATTAGTTTTAGATGAACTGACGAAACATATACAAGAGAGTATTCCTTGGTGCATGATGTTTGCGAATGATATTGTTCTGATAGATGAGACACTAGAAGGAGTCAATAGGAAGCTAGAACTTTGGAGAAGTACTCTAGAGTCAAAGGGTTTTAAGTTAAGTAGAACGAAGACAGAATACATGCATTGCAAGTTCAGTGAAGGCCAAACTGGTGATAGGGAAGGAGTTAGTTTGAATGGAGTGGCACTGTCCCAAAGTAATCACTTTAAATATCTAGGCTCAGTCCTTCAAGTAGATGGGGGATGTGAGGAGGATGTTAGTCATAGGATTAAAGCCGGATGGTTGAAGTGGAGACGTGCCACGGGAGTTTTATGTGATCGTAAGATTCCCAATAAATTAAAAGGAAAATTTTACCGCATGACCATACGACCAAGCTATGCTATATGGTAGTGAGTGTTGGGCACTGAAAGAGTCGTATGCATCTAAGATAAGAGTTGCAGAGATGAGAATGTTAAGGTGGATGAGTGGCCATACTAGACTAGATAAAGTCCGTAATGAAAGTATTAGAGAAAAGGTAGGAGTGGTGCCA
Organism: Hevea brasiliensis; assembly: GCF_030052815.1. Classification (NCBI taxonomy): domain Eukaryota; kingdom Viridiplantae; phylum Streptophyta; class Magnoliopsida; order Malpighiales; family Euphorbiaceae; genus Hevea; species Hevea brasiliensis. The sequence continues at coordinate 6,612,526 of NC_079503.1, read as the reverse complement.
ATTGAAGATAAGTTGAGAGAAGGGAGATTGAGGTGGTTTGGTCATGTGAAGCGTAGACATACGGAGGCTCCAGTTAGACAAGTAGAGCACATTAGGCTAGAGGATAGAAAGAAAAAAAGGGGTAGACCTAAATTGACTTGGAGGAGAGTAGTACAGCATGACTTAGAAGCATTACACATTTCTGAGGATTTAACCCAAAATCGTTCAGAGTGGAAAAAGCGAATCCATATAGCCGACCCCAAATTTTTGGGATAAAGGCTTAGTTGAGTTGAGTTGAGTTGAGTATTAAGCTGATAACTTGGATAAGAACTCTCCCCCGATCTCTTAATATACTTTATTAAAATTCAGACTGAGAACTCGGGTAAGAACTCTATCCTGAACTCTTAATATATTTCGTTAAAAATTTAAGCTGAGATTCAGGTAAGAACTCTCTCTCGATCTCCCGTATTTATAAGAACAGTGTTTTATTAGAATTCTAAGCTAGGGATTAGGGTAAGGGCTCTCTCCCGATCCCTTTCATATTGGAAAGAATTACCGAAGACACCGGAAACCCTTGTGAAAGGCTTTTCTTGATCTATGGGATTTTATAAATGGATGGCGGGCGTTGAGCCGAACTCCTTGCCAATCTTTCGCACGATTGCTTTATCCGAACTCTTTGGTTTCAGACTCCATCCCTTGCTAGGGGTTTGAACTTTATCTTGATTTTCGATCCATTGTTTTATCGCCTGGGCTCGCTCAAAGACCCTATCTTATAACTTAATTTCTCATTTCGACCCCTTCAGCCTATTCTGATCCTTTCTATAACTACTCGAGTTACACTTGTTTTCCTATTGTTTTCATTTATTTGGACTAAAAACTATTGTCTCAGTACTTCTACCTGTACTCTTCAGAGTATTTACGAGTCACCGATGGCTCGAACATTCATTTTCGAGGGGAAGAAAAATGAGGTGACGATTAAAATGAACTTTACAAATGATAAAAAAAGATAAAGATAATGATTACGAGCCGAGACAACCTATTCTAAGACTCAATGTAACTAGATACTTAAAAAACTCAAGAAAACGAACTAAGAATATTCAACGCACGACAGGTTAGACGCTTACCTGTAGAAAGTTAGGATGACGGGAAGCCGACACCAGTGTCAGCAAAGCTTAGGGAGCTGAAGACTGAGACGGCTGAAAAACTTAAGCTGACCCAAGGTGATGGGGACGAAGTGGAGTGAAGTTGAGCTCGCTGGGTGATACACAGATACTAAAAATGAGAGTCACAGGGTTTAAAGCTCTTTTGAACAAGATACTCTAGAAAACTGGTTTCAGAAGTTTCTCAAAACGTTGAGAGCTTCGAATGACAAGCAATAAGGCTATGTCAAAGTTCAGAGTTTCTTCAGGATAATCACCACCCTCTTTTCTACAGTATTGCATGCAGGTATTTATAGGGAATGGGTGCCCAAAGTGGAGGGTCAGGATTACATCAAGAGGAGACAGAAGGCCCAAATTCAAAAGGACATAATCTGATATCTGGGGATTAAAGAGAATCAAAATTGAGAGTTGGGATTTCATTCAGAATTTCTATCCTTTCGCCCCTTGATCCAACGTTCAAGGGGCTTGCCTTACAAAATGGATCCAAAGGTTGGGAACAAAAAGCATCGAATCTGCTGTGTACTTTTGATCCGAAGGCTCCAAATACATCCTTACAATTATAATCAACGGTGTAGAATGAGATGTACTGGGCTACTTTCACCGTTTGGAATCTGGCAGCTAGGAGTGTGTCCTTATGAATGAGATGTGTGGCAAGGATCAAATCATGCATGCAATGCTTTAACTAACTCGAATCTAATGGTGAAGGGAGCCAATTAAAGGTCATGATCAGAAGTTATTCAACTCCCTGAGTTCTCTGATCTTATGGGTCGTCCCTCGCTTTTCCGATCTTCTCATTGTGATTGACCCATTCTAGGGTTATTATTCTGATCTCTATCTCTTGCATCAGGTCCCTTCTTACTTTCCAATCTCTCTTATTCCTGATCTTTCCTCTCCATCTGACCTATATTGGTTAAAGCAATAAATTCTTTAATTACTAATGCGTTCGCTTCGAGTTCTGTACACAGTAAATGCCAGGGCCCTATATTATGCTGAGGGATTTTCCTTTGCATACTCACAACTTTCTCCAGTGAATCTTCAATGTTTCATTCCTCAATTCTTGGCTTTTTCGACAAGAATTTTGCTCATGAAAACTACTTTAATCTTTTTTCGAATGCTTTCTTTGTTCATCTCCTGAAAATGAGCAACTCCAATGATCAGAGGTTCGTGAGGGTATCATCTGATGATGGTGAGGGAATTGAACTAATCAACCGATCAAGGTCGACACTAACTACTGCGCCGATCTCGAGTCGGCCCATTGGCATGGCTTGTAGACCAATCTCTGATAAAAGGACCTCTAATTTCAATCTTAATATCGGTGACTACCTCTTGAAGTTCACTTGGCTCCTTACCATCTCGAGGGTCCCGATTGCAGCTCGATTCTGGTCGATGACATCGACAATGACGTCGCTCAATATCATAAGAGTCATAGTTATCCCATCTGAGCTGTATATCTGCCCAGTATTTATTGCTGGCTTTCTGATCAAATACGTCTTTTGATTCAGCTATAAGACTAGGCTTTGACATAGGCCAGCATTCTGTGCTTTGGAGTAGTCTTAAGTTAGGCAGAATGTAGTGCTGATTTTGAGAGATCGGCCAAATGATGTAATCTGATCTTTTGAGATCGCCCAATTGATGTAATCTGATCTTTTGAGATCGCCCAATTGATGTAATCTGATCTTTTGAGATCGCCCAAATAATGTAATCTGATCTTTTGGAAATGAAATTAAATTTTACTTGAATGTTTTTATTTTATTTGTAATACCCTCACTGTAGCAATTACGTACATTCTACTGTTCTGGTGATTGGTGTCGGTCCGGACAGCTAGAACATCTGGAAAAATAATTAAACTAGAGTGAGGAGTCATAAATAACTCAAATATTAATAAGAAAAATTTAGGAAAAATTTTAGAAATAAAATACAACCAAGTTAAATGAGCTGGTGCCCTAGCGATGGGTAACCCAGTGGGAAGTTGCGGTTCTCGCAACTAGGAGCCCTAGACCCGGGAGAAAATTCATAAAATAATTTTTGGGACTCCAGAGAAGAGTCATTGAGGGTTTTATGGCATTAGAATGCCAAGAAAAGGTTTAGAAAAATTTTTCAATCGATACAAACAATTTTAGTCTGTTAAGCCAAATGGAGGGCATTTTGGTCATTTCGCCTTCAGAGGTGATTTTTGGCCGACTTGTCCAGTTAAGTAAATATTTATTATGACACAAAATATGAATAAATATTGCTAAAAATTAAATTAAAAATGAGTAAAAGAAAGAAGCAAGAAAGATAAACCGACAACTCGGTAAGAGCAAAATTTGGTCAATTAAATTTGAGGGTCCAATATTGACAAAAAATGATGATTATTAATTTAATGAAGCTAAATTAATTTAATTAATTGAAATTATGAAAATTAAAAATAATTATTGAAAAGTCAAATTATAATGATTATAAACTTCAAAATAATTTCAAATTTGCCATTCTATTTATTTACCATATTGCCATTAAATATTTAATTATTATATAGGTTAATTATTGAACAAAAATCTGCATTTTTTCCCTTCTTCTTCCCGTCCACTTCTTCCCTTCTTCTCTAAAATTCTCCATTAAAACCCAAAATCCAAACCTTAAAACCCTAAGTCTCAACCAAATTTTTTCTTGGAAAAATTATAGCCCACCCTAAACTAAAACCTAATTAGTAGAAAGCACTCAAGAAAACCAAAAAAAAAAAAATTGAGTTTGGGGCAAGAGGAATTTCAGCCAAGATGGACCAAGAAGGAGCTTCAAGTTTTTGATTGATTAGAAGGTTGAATTGAAGTTGAGTGAAGCTAAGGAATAAGGTTAGTGCTAGAAATTCTCTTGGAATTTAAAATTTTTGCAAGTTGATTTAGGGTTTGCTCAAATATGGAATTTTGTGTTGTGACATAAATTTGATGATGTTGAGGTTGATTATTGACTATTAGAAGTGTTATAAATGTGAATTGAAGTTTGGAAGTTGGGTGAAATTGAAAATTGGGAGTGCATCTCTTATGCAGGAAATTTGGACCTATGAGTCCAGGGTATTGTTTGACCTATAACTGAGGTCACATAATGGCACAACTTTGGTGAAGAAACCATGCCCAGAAAACCAAACCAACTTGACCAAAATTTTGCCCTAATTCGGGTGACCTGCAATCTGCCTGGGCAAAATAACCAAATAAACAGTATTTGGTCATTTAGCCATAACTCAATGTAGCAAGGTCCAATTGACCTGAAATTTTACCAGCAACAAGTTGAGATATAGAACAACAACTTTCATGAAGAAACCTGACCCAAATTATGACCATAACCTAGTCAAATTGCCAACCAAACTTGAGTTACCAAATCTGGCAGAAACAAGTTTACCCAGAATTTTGGGTTCTGCCCAATCCGGCCAGTCATGGTTTTTAGGCCATAACTTGAGCTACAAAACTCCAAATGGAGTGATTCAAAAAAAGAAATTCAACTAGGCAAAATAAGAAACAACTTTCATGTTGAACATTTTTCCAAATTCCCACTGCAAAAGTGACAAATGGAACAGTAAAAACAAAGCATGAAAACTGAAAATTCGCCCAATTAACATTAAGCTTGGAAATTGTATTGGCAACCAATACCAATAAATTTTGAATGCAAAATGTGGTATCTTGGAGAACTTAGGTTCAATAAATTTATTATGTATTAAAAATTCAATAATTTGAGTGAATAGTAATGTGAATAGTAGTACAAAGACACAAAGTATAATAACTAAATTGGTGGAGAAAATTAAGGTATGAAATTTGGAATCCATAAAACATTCATGGATTACTTGAAATAGAAATAGTAATTCACCTAAATGACTTAATGAACATTTAAGTTATGTGAGTATATAGATAAGATTTATTCCCATTACTAGTAGGTCTAATAAAACATGAGTGACACCACTTGAATATGAAATGACATTAACCTAGATGGATTGTTGAGTATAAATGGGATGAGGTTTACATTAGGATTTATGTTTCCATTATAAATAAAATAATAACACCTTGTACGAGTTATGAATCCATATAAATATTGTAATGAATAAATGAATTACATAAAAATATGAGTGGAACATTAGTTTTCTTTATAAGAGAAAGGAAGAACGTTTTGAGTACAATCGTATATGAACACCATTGTTATGAATTGTAATCAATATGAATGATGTAAGGAATGTATGAATATTATGATGAATGTATAAATTATGAAATTTACCAGGAAATAATGAAATCATAAAACATAATATATTAATATTTAATGATATTATGTGCCCTTGTATTGCCTAGACATTTGTGTCAGATTGGATAGTTTGGCATGCCAATAGGGTATTGTTTTAGCAGTACTGCGAAAGGCTTTATGCCTGTATTCATGGCTTTATGCCCGTATTCATGGCTTTATGCCAACATTCATGGCTTTTATGCCCCATTATGTGTTATCATGGCTTTTTAGCCATACTGACTGCATACGTGGTTGACGCTCAAGGCCCCATGGTATGACGGCCCGAGGCAATCATGCGGTGTCCAAAGTACAACAACCCGTTATCCAGTTTAGTCAGCCTGTCATAGGTTACTTGGGCAGTGAAATTTATGGAAATAAGTTAAGAATACTAGCAATTAAAAATATTAAAAATTAAATAAAATAAATGAGTAAGATGACCTAAAATAAATTAGAATAGTTATTTACTAGAAAGAATCGAAATGAACTGAACCGATATTAAAATTTACTTATTATGAGATAATCTGAGACAACCTAGCAAGTATAGAGAAAATGCTAAAAGATTAGCAAAGAAAATTATAACATAAATAAATATTACAAATGTGACTTATATAATAATATAAGCATAAATTTATTATTTTCAGATCATTTTTCTTTGTACATTATTACTGTACATTGGCGAAATAAAAACTTTCAAAGAAGACTAAATTAGGATAAAAAATATTAAATTTTAGAAATCGCATGTGAAGTATAAATAAATCTTAATTATTTGAATTATGTTTTATTTCTATCTTTATTTGTATATTATTTCTTTGTTATATTATTGCACCACTAAGCAGCAATGCTTAGCGCGATGGAATTATTTCCTTCGCGCAGGTACTGAAGCTAGAACCCAATGGACGTTTGACTGGGAATTTTGGGAGTTTTGATCTGCAGAAGTGTCTGAAGTATTGAAGGTTGTCACCTCCTCAGCAATGCATGTAGATAGGGCCCATATAGATTATATTTTATATTTTGTATAAAATGCTTAGATATTGTATTGTAATGTATATTATGAACACGTAATTAATAGGAATGCGATGTAAATTAATTAATTAGTTTTTTTTTCATATGTAATTAATTTATATATCATGTAAATTATGAAATTTTGTAATTATTTTATAAATTATGTAAATTAAGGAAATTTGAAAATTTTGCTTCTGTAATTTGAGAATGTTTACATATGAATTGAGTATGAATGGAAATGCATGGATGAGATTTGAAATATGAGAAAATTATGAGAATGATTGATGAGATAATTATGATTAGCATGGATAAGATTTTATTTTGGAAATATTGTTGAATTTCAAATAGGTGAATATTGAAATACGCCAAACATAATAAAATAGGGGAAACTTCGCTGGTTTCTCCGTCGAAAAATAATTGATATTAAATTAAATGAATTCAAAATTATTTAAAAAAAATAATAAAAATAAACTAAGATAAGTTAGGGTGCTTCGGCACCAATTGTAGCATGCCTTGCTCAGCTACACTGTAGTCGGGTGAGGGGTGTTACATTATTATTGCATTGGTTATTTTTTTGATCTCTAATAAATGTGCCCAATCTGATCCCTAGACGTATCGCCATTTGCTGATCCGTCAGTTCGGAACCTTGTTCAATCTAATGACCTTCGTTGATCGATCTCATTTATCCGACCTTTTTACTATGTTTCTGGAATCTTCTTTTGACGTGTCATTGAGGCGGCCCGATTCCTCTACCCGATGCATCACTTAGGACTTCATGAGCATTTAATGCTTAAGCTAGTATAAATAGGTGGGAGGTTAGCCATTTGTTCCCTTATGTCATTTTCAGACCTTCCCCTAGCGACTTTGACACTCCCTCTCATTTTCTAGAGTTTTCAGGCGTCGATTCATACTCCGATAAGGGTTTTGATCTTTTCTTGATTGGTTTCACTTTTGTTCTCTGAAAATGAGCGGTTTCGATGGTCAGAGAGCTGCTAATCCTTCTTCCGTTCATATCTCATAGACATCGGACGAAGGTGAGGTGCTCAGACTGAGCGGGCGACTCGAACCTTCTACAACCTCTGTCCTAGCCCACGGTCGGGCGACTAAATCAAAACAAGCATCTTCTTCAAGGAAAGAAAACTTACCAGTAGACGAGTTGTCGTCGGTCCTCAAGGAGACCAATCTGCAGTCTATTAGTCAAGAATACAACCTTCGGACTGACTCCTTCGAGCTTATCAGATGTCATGGCGATCTCCGAGTTGATCATTTCTTTGAAGAAAACGACATGATCATGGTATATGAAGAGCAATTGAAGGACGGGCTTCGGTTCCCTCTGAATGAATTCTTTAGAGCTGTTCTGAAGTTCCATCATGTCTGTGTAGCCCAAGGGCACCCGAACTCTTAGCGGACTCTAGTGGCTTTCAGAGGCTTATGCCGAGCTAAAAAGCTTGAGCCTACAACAAAGGTTTTCGCTGAGTTGCATAGGCTTACTAGGCGGAAGGATGACGAGTATTGGTTTTTCCAAGCCAAGCCGCACTGTGGGCTTTTCACCGACCTCCCTTCTTCGTTGAAAATTTGGAAAAATCAATTCTTCATATTGTGGAGTAAGGTCCCGAATGGCTTTGAGGGTATCCCGCACAGTTGGCAGTACCTGGTTCCTTCAGTTCCAAAGAAGATCGCCCTAAATAGAGACGAGGACGCTATGGTAAAGGAATTGAAGGATCAGGTGGCTACTCACAAGTATTCATGTTTGGATGCGGTTATGGACAAACTAAAGTGGTGGCTAATGCAAACGATCACCCATGAGGATTATGAGTTGCAGCTCTCTAACCTTGGTCTCAGGATCAGTACAACCTAAATCTTTAGTCTCCTAACTTTGGTGATCTCACTAACTTGTTTTTTGTGCAGGTATGGCGGGAGATGAAAGCACGAAGGAGAGCCGTAAGCGAAAAAGGGAGGTCACCTGGAAAGTATGAGAAATGAAAACTGCTACTGTTGCATCCCAGACATCGAGGTGAGACTCTATAGAAGTGTCGGGCTCTTTGTTCCGACCTTCAGAACAGCCAACCCCAGAGATAGAGATCGCTCCTTACCCTCCTCGACAAGATGAACCACCGCCTCTGTCGGTTTCTTCAAGTGCGGAAGGAGGGTCTTCCAAACCTACTATGAGGACCCTCTCTAGTGGTGCCCAGGTCCTCATCCACTCCCTGGAGAAGAATCACTCGGTTCGGGGAAATCCTGACTTGGCCAAGGTCTTGGGTGCCACCATTTGCTTTTCGGAAGACCGGAATAAACTGACTCCATATAGTATTGACGACCTCCTGACTCAGATGATGAGCTTGAGTGTAGAAAGCCTTGTGAATCAACATATAATTAGAGAAAAGGCCCATCTCTTGAGATAAGAAATTCTGAAGGCGGTCCAGGATACAGCTTCCGCCAAAACCCAACTTTCGTCTGCTTAGGACTACATCACCGAGATAGAAGGTCGAACGAAATCTTATGAGGATAGGATAGCTGAACTGGAGTGGGAACTTGAAGATGCTCAGGCCTACCAAATTGTCGATGTCACTTGCCTTATCGAGGAGATCAAAGTGAAAGAAAAAGAGGTCATGGCGAGAAAAGCTGGTGCTTATGTGAATGCTTATGGCAATCTTCTGGCCGAGCTCGTGAGACACTATCCTGAGGAAGACTTTTTCTGGATGATGGATCTTGTCCCTAGAGGTGAAGAGGAGAGCAAGGAGGAGCCTAAGAGAGAGAGAGAGAGGATGATAGAACTGATAATATACTCGAAAAGCAGGTTAGGGGAGACCCTCCTCTCGAATGACTTATACATTTTTATTTTGAAATGAATCAAAGTCTTTTTATGTTCAATTTCTTGATAAGATCAGAAAGAATCCAAACCCAATTGCCTGAGTACTTAATCAATTAAATGCAGTTGAACATTAAACCCGAGAGCGGTTATTAATCATAAAATATCAAACTACTCCAAGATATCGGAAAAACATTACACGTGAACATGAGATCAGACGGAGCCATGACCAAATATCGAATGAAACTTTAAAACATTAGAATTATAAAGATTTGAAAATGACTTGAACTTTTTAAGGTTGGAATCATTATTTAGGGACCGAATAAAACCTTAACTTCATTTGAGGAATATCTAGGCAACTCAAGCGAGAAACCTGATCATAACACTATTCAGATGGAATTTTGCAGTATTTGTACATAGAGAGATCAGAGAACAACAGCAGGCAAGATTGGATAGTCCGGAGATCCAACATTGATTCGAACTCATAGGATAAAGACCAAGGGATCGAAAAACAATCTAACTTGAATGTAAGATCGATTTGTTCCAGAGACAAGCCATTGGTGAGTTTAGAAAAGCTACCTGTGATCAGGTCATTGGTCGAGAATGGATAACATAATGAAGTTTCAATTTTAAAAGAACCTCGCATTTAAAGGTCAACCAAAATATGATGTCAAAAGGTTCATGATTTATGAGAAATCTAGCCCAAAAATTAAAATAGGCTAAAACTTCCTTGACAAGAATTGGACAAACCACTCGATGGATTTTGGTGTTCTTGGTGTCTATGGAAAGCTCTCGAGGTATAGATGGGTATCGGTAGCCGGATCTGCTGAAATTAGCCTGGGAAGTTGAAGAGGCGTGCGCGTGAAAGGGAGCTTTTGGCACAATTTTTCTGCTGCCTGGAGGCCAACCGACAGCGAGGGAGAGGCGGGGAAGGTTGCCGACAACACTGGGAGGGGTGGGGAGGCGGTGGCCGATGCGGAGGGATAGGGAGGAGAGAGAAATGGGAGGGAGAAGTGAGGGTGTCGGGGAGAGAGAAGGAAGAAGAAGAAAAGAAGGAAGGGAGATTCGGCCTGTTCGATTCAGGATACCCGAAATTGAATTTTTACTCTGCCTTGGGACTAAAAATGAGGCCCAAAAATTTCGAAAAAATTGTAGAAAACTCAAAAAAATTCATAGAGTCTAAATATATTTTTAGTTTTATCATGTGGTTTTTAAATTAATTTTTAAAAATCATCAAATTTTCAGATTTTCAGAAAATTGAACCCGATTTTTAAAATCCGAAAAATTTCAAAAAATTTTCTAAAATTTAAATAAAATAAAATATTAATATTTACTGTTACACTCATTTCATATAGGCATTTTAGGGTAGTTTTCCATCTATTTTGCCCTTATATTTTAGTATATTTTATATTTTTAGCTTATTTGTTAACTTTAGATACTTTATATTTGATTTTTGTAGTTTTATTATTTTTGATAGGTTTTTTTGGCAAATCGAAGATCAATGAGTGCATTAAGAAGTGATTTGAAGAAATTGGCAGTTCTTTAAGCATGGAGGAAAGTTGAAGAAATCAAGCCTTGAAAGAGCAAGTTAACCGAAGTTTGCTTGAGACTTTGCTTATGATATTGCTTAGGGTATGTCATATAAGCTTAACCTTAAGCTTGTTCAAGCTAAAAGTCAAGCACGGCTTAAATCCTACATATTCAAGCTTTTACTCCAAAACCTGCCGAGAATTACTTAAGATCCTGCTTAGGGTAAGCAGCAGTGCTTAAGGTGCAGCACAAGTTAAGCATGAGCAAAAAAGTCCATTTTACTCCAAGTCTGCCGAGATTTGCTGAGGTTCTGCTTAACCCTAAGCAGACAGTGCAACCACAAGCTAAAATTTGCTGAAAAAGCTGCTTAGGGTAAGCAATACCCTAAGCAGACTGCCCAAAACATGAATAACTCTGCTGACTTGGACATTTCTACACCTCATTTCCTACCCAAAGCAGACTGCCCAAAGCAAAAAAGTCCATTTTAGGCTCTTATTCACTTTTAGGACAACTTTTTGGGACCATATAAATTCATAATTTTCTAGTTTTTGCCACAAGAGGAAAGGGAAAGAAACAAAGAAAAGAAATAAAATTATAAATAGAGAGAGGAGGAGGACGCCATTTTTCTGAGGGAGGAGCTGCTGCAACCATCTTTGGGAGCTCCAAAAATCAGAGTTTTGGGTTCTTCTATCTGGGTTTTTTTATTTTTAGTCCTCTTATCATGTTTTTCTTTACTTTTATATCAATCTTTCTTGTAAATACCAACATGAGTGAGCAAACTCTTTGGATTTCAGAGTTAAGGAAATATGTTTGAGATTAATTTGTGGATTTGGACTGATTATTTTCATATTTTATATAAGTATGAGTTTTAATTCATTCCTTGTGTGCTTGATTTACTTGCCTAATGTTGGTACCCATTGGATATTGTGTTAATCTTTGATTGAATGACCGAAAGGTGAAAGTCATTGATAGATAATCAAGGATTGGAACTTAAAATTACCTAGATTTAGAAATAAACTAGGATTTTAAGAGGAATTAATTATTGGTTACAAAACTTAATGGGTTTTAAAGTAATCAAATAACATACGAAAGTAGGTTTAGTTATTTTAGAATACACTTTGGTTTGCTTAAAAAAGATATCAAAGGAATTTAGAATCAATCACCTTCAAACTCTATTTTTCCCTAAAAATTGGAATACCCAAAACAAATCCCAATTAACTTATGCATAAACCCCCAACTCTGGAATCACTTTTAACATAATTAGACTTTGATTTAAATTACCCATTATTAATTTAGTTTAATTGCAAACTAGATTTAAAATTTATTTATTTATTCTTTACCCATTCCAATTAGATTAATCAATTTACTTTGCTCATTTATATTTACCATTTATTCATCAATCATTAGCCCAAATAATCGCTTCATTCATAGTTTAGTACTCAAACGGCAAATCCTCGTGGGAAAGATACTTGACTCATCACTCTATTGCTTGAGATGACTCGTATACCTGCAGATATGCCCAACAAGTTTTTGGCGCCATTGCTGGGGATTTGATTTTTTTTTTAATATTGAACGATTGTTTGTTTGGTTAATTTGGGTATTTTATTTTATTTTCTTTTACCATTTTACTTTGAGAATTTATTTATATTGTTTTTCAGGTACTTTATTTTATAAGAAGGACAAAAAGTGAAGAAATCAATTTATTCTTTGATCCAAAAATAGAAAAGACAGCAAGAGCTTTAAGAGCAGAATCTAAGAGGAGAAAAGCTGAATTTAAAGCTCAACAACAATAAGAAAGAGCACAAGAGCAAGAGCAATTACAAAAAGAAATAGCCAACAACAATAACAACCATTCTGTGAAGGATCACGCTTATCCTAACATTGGGGATTTCATGCCAAATATCACAAGACCAAGAGTAGAAGCTAATAATTTTGAATTGAAGCCTGCACTCTGTCAGATGGTACAACAATCACAATTTGAGGGAAGTCTAAGTGAAAGTCCACATGTGCATCTAGCACACTTTCTTGAGATCATTGATATGTTGAAGATAAATGGAGTTTCTGATGATGCAATTTGACTCAATTTATTTCCTTTTTCTTTGAAGGACCGAGCTAGAGAGTGGTTACATTCTTTGCCATCGGGTTCTATCACAAAATGGGATGAACTTTCTCAAGCATTTTTAGCTCAATATTTTCCACCAAGCAAGACAGCTATAAGAAATGAGCTGATTTCTTTCAAACCTAGAGATGATGAGAGCTTATATGAAGCATGGGAGAGGTACAAGGATTTGCAAAGGAGATGTCCACATCATGGGATTCCTAAGTGGATGCTTGTTTAACACTTTTACAATGGATTTTCTCTAGCTATTAGACTACAATTGATGCATCTTCTGGAGGTGATCTTATGGAGAAATCTGAAGATGAAGTTTTTTCTGCTTTTGATAAAATTGTTTATAACAATTACCAGTGGAGTTGTGAGAGGAATGAGATCAAGAAACTAGCTGGTTTGTTTGAGCTTGATGCCATGAATATGATTAATGCTAAGTTTGATGCTTTGACAAGGAAAATAAACAAGCTAAGCATGAAAGTAGATTTTTCAGTTAGAGGTTCTAGTAATTCAGTAGAAGTTGGAGCTGCAAATGTCAATTGTGCAGCTGATTTTTCTGCACTTAGTCAAGATTTTTTAAGTGAGCAAGTGGATTAGATGGGGAACTACAATCAAAGACCAGGCGGTAACCCATTTTCTGTAAGTTATGATCCAGCATGGAGAAACCACCCAAATTTCTCTTAGGGAGGTAGACAAGGACAACACCAAAATTTTCAGCAACCTTCTGGGTATCAACAACATCAGAATTTTCAGAAGAATAGAGATCCTCCTCCTGGAATTCCTAAACCTCAAAATGCACCTGCTCCACCATAACCACAACAACCTCCACCACAATAAGCACAATCAGACAAGACAGCTAGATTGGAAGCCATGATTGAGACTCTATTAGTGAGCCATTAAAGTCAACAAGAAATGATTTCTCAATTAGCATCTAAAGTGGATCAAATGGCAACACACAATAAGATGTTAGATAATCAAATAGCTCAACAGGCTAGCTCTTCAAATAGTAAAGCTTTTGGGAAGCTTCCTAACCAACCTGAGAATCCAAGGGAGCAGTGCAATGCTGTTACTTTAAGAAGTGGAAAGGTAATGGGGGAAGAACACGAAATTGAAGTAAAGTTGAAAGAAAAGAAAGATGAGTGTGAGAGTGAATCCACTTCAACTAAAGCTAGTAAAGAAGCAAATGAAGAGAAAGAAGATAAAAAGAAAATTGAAGAGAAATATGTGCCTCCTGCATCGTACAAGCCACCATTGCCCTTTCCTCAGAGGTTTCAAAAAGCACAATTAGATAAGCAGTTTGGGAAATTCCTTGAAGTTTTGAAGAAGTTGTATATCAACATTCCATTCACCGATGTCATTTCTCAAATGCCTTCTTATGCTAAGTTTTTTAGGGAGATTTTATCAAATAAAAGAAGATTGGAAGATTGTGAAACTGTTGCACTTACTGAGGAGTGCAGTGCTATATTGCAGAATAAGCTCCCACGTAAACTGAAAGATCCTGGAAGTTTTTCTATACCATGTCACATTGGAGAAACAAGTATTGAGAGAGCTTTATGTGACTTGGGGGCCAGTGTTAGCTTAATATCGCTTTCCATCTGTGAGAAGTTAAAGGTTGGAGATCTAAAGCCCACAACTATTTCTTTGCAGTTAGCTGACAGATCTATAAAGTATCAAGTTGGGATTTTAGAGAATGTGCCATTAAAAGTTGGGAAGTTTTTCATTCCAGTGGATTTTATTGTACTAGAGATGGAGGAGGATGTGAGAATGCCCATCATACTTGGAAGGCCATTTTTAGCCACTGCAGGAGCTAATATAGATGTAAAGAACAGGAAATTGAAGTTGACAGTGAGGGAGGAGGAAATAGAGTTTAATTTATTCCAATATTCCAAGGAACCAGCTGTGATGAATTCTTGTTATAGGGTAGATATTATAGAGCATGATGCTAAAACTAAAGTCACTAAACTAGAGGAAAATCAAGCTATTCCAATACAATGCAATCAGCATAAAGTGCGAAAGAAAAAATCAGCTTCACCACCTCATTTGATTAACAATGAAGCTTCGAAAGTTAAGCTCAAGCCTCCATCAAAATCACTCAAAAGAGGAGATTCATCTAAAGTTTGTAAGAATATTCTTCAAGATATAGTTGGAATTCTGAACAAAGCAATATGTATTTTCACATATAATGGGAAAATTTTGAAGTATAAATTCATTTCAGCACCTGTTGTGAAGGGAGATAATATTTTCCAATTCCAACCACCATGAGCTTTGAAAAGAAAGTCAATCTTAAGACCTTAAACAAGCGTTTCTTGGGAGACAACCCAAGCGTATCCTTTTATAGTTTATTAATTTTCTATTTCATCTCATTTTAGTTTTTACACTCATTAAACTCAAAAGTGATATTTATTTATCTTTTGTAGGTCATTCATGAAGATTGGGCAAATTGAGACTTGTAGCAAAGAAAGGAAGAATTGAGAGGGAGTAAGTATAAAGCAAATTCATGCATTTATCCAGTCCCTATGAACAGTAATACTTTTAAACTTGTGCTAAATTGCTGATATTGAAATCTACTTGATAGCACATGTTTGATTTTGTGTCTTGTGTAAATTTTGTGAAATGCAACTTGAATGAGGATCAATTTTGATATTTAAGACTGATGTGAGATTATTAAAGTGCAAAAATAGTGTTTGTTAAGTTTTACCTTTTAGTGTATATATAGCTTTTGTAGTTTGTTAGAATTTGCATGTTTTTATTTGAGTTACTGTTTATGTTACTGTTCACGCTACTGTTCATGCTGCTTGAGAAGTCAATTTCTATGTCTTTTTTGCAATTTTTGAATGCTTGGAACTTGTCTCAAATGCTACTGAAAATGTGCTTTGGGTATAAGCTTAGAAATAAGACCATTTCATTAAGTTTGCAAAGGGTAATCACAATTTGTGCCTAATTTGAGCTAATTACCACATGCTTGTATTATGCTTGATAAGTTTATGAGAGATGATGAGCTTAAATTCTTCAATTTTGTGGTGTTAATGTGTATTTGGTAATTGCTGAGGGTCATGATAGCATTCCATAGCATTTGGACTATTTTTGGTAAGTAAAATCACAATTTTTCCCAAAACCTGCTGAAATTTGCTGATGATGCTGCTTACCCTAAGCTGTACCCTATGCAACTCCTGCTTAACCCTAAGCAAATTTTTGTTTAACCCTAAGCAACACCAGAATCTTTAGTTCAGCAATTGCTATGTGCTTACCCTAAGCTGTACCCTTTGCAATTCATGCTTAACCCCAAGCATTACCCCAAGTTACCAATTGTCTGTCCTAAATTTTAAAAGTCCCAAATTTTCGCCACTTTTATTCCATTCTCACTCCTAGTAAACCAGAGCACTCTCATACTCCCTCCACCATCTCTTTTGGCTATTCTTGGGAAGTTAAAGAGATTATTCTTCTTTATTAAATGGTGAGAACCAAGATTTGGTCTACCCACAAACCCAAAAAATCCAAACATTCTGTTAAATCGAAAATGGCTACTCCATCTTCACCTTCTGCTAACCCTAACCCTAGTACCAGTCCGCTGCCACCACCACAGTCACCACCGAGCACCCCACCACCACCACAATCGCCTCCACCATCTTCACCACCACTACCCCAAAAGCAAACACCCTCCCTCATTCCGTCGACAGCCCTCACTCCATAAAATGAAGCCACTATTGAGACACCCATCCTAGCCCCTGCCATAGAAAGCCCAATTGAAATACCCATTATTGAAACCCAAATTCAAGAACCGATGCCTGAACCTACGCCAACTCAAGCCAAACCTA
This sequence comes from Hevea brasiliensis, assembly GCF_030052815.1. Taxonomy (NCBI): domain Eukaryota; kingdom Viridiplantae; phylum Streptophyta; class Magnoliopsida; order Malpighiales; family Euphorbiaceae; genus Hevea; species Hevea brasiliensis. The sequence goes on along the minus strand of NC_079503.1, from coordinate 6,595,885 downwards.
AAACCAAAACCAAAATGACTGCGGGTAGAACCAAGAAAGCCTCTGTTGCGAAAAAAAAAGGGAACCCTCTGTTTCTTTGGACTTCGACTCTTCACCTAGGGTTTCCTCTAAACCAGTTAGTAAAGGAACCAGGTCATCATCGTCAATTTCATCACCAGTGGCTCCACTTCCTATATTTCAGTCACCCTTAGCCTCTCCCTAGCCTGCCAGTGCTCCAGCAGCACCTTTAGCATTTATCGATGACATAGAAGAGGTACTTTCTCCATTACCTTGGGCTTTTAAAGACATAGATATGAAAAATGCTTATGAGAGTTTAGCCTCTAAGCCCATTTCAGCAAACGAATATATGGATGAGCAGACTCTGTGTTTGCTTAATTAGATGCTGTCAATTGGACTGAGTTTGCTAGGATTAGGGAACCAGTGTATAAAGATTTGACTTTGGAGTTTTTGAGTTCTCTAAGGTTGAATTTCAAACCTACTATCCCTGGGCATAGAGATGTAATCTGCTTTAGATGTGCCAGCATTGATAGGGAGTTAGATATGGGTTCTATGAGTGCAATTTTTAGTTTTCATGATACTGGCTATAAGAGCATTGAGTGGCAACAAACCATCCATGATCCTGTTAAATTCTAAAAAGAAATTGCACCTTATGGAGGTTATTATAGGCATAGGACAGCAAAGGCCACTAGGATAGTGGATCCTGTGTTAAAATACCTTCATAGATTTATCTCTTACACTATCTTAGGCAGGGGACATAGTAATAGCATTGTGGGTACTGGAGATTTATTTTTCTTGTGGTGTATCAAGGAGAGAAAACCAGTTAGCACAGCCCATTTCTTAGCTACTCATTGGCACCAAACTGTCACAAGACACACCACAGGTAGCATAGTTTTTGGAGGTTATATAACTGTCATAGCCAATTCATTTGGCTTTGATGCTAGTTTGCATAAGCTACTGCTAGTGTCTGGTGAGTCCTTTTTAGACAGCACAATGTTGTTTCACATGGATCTTTGTGAGAAGAAAAGGCATACTTATGTGTTGTTACAGTAGCATGCTGATGCTAGTGGGTCTACAGCACCAAGTGCTTTTGCACCAATGTAACCTATGGCAAAGACCTCAAGCGACCATCGCCAAATAGCCAAAGCAGATATTCTATCCGTCCTAAGATCCTTAGAATCTAAAATAGCCAGCTTCACTGCCCAACCATCTGCTCCCTCACCTGACAGCACAGATATTCTTGCAACCTTGAAAAGCTTAGAAGTTAAAATTGATGTTCTGGGTCAGTAGCAGGTCACACAGCAGAAGACGCTAGAAAAGAAGCTTAAAAAGCGATTTTCATCTCTTAAAAAGAAGCAAAAGCAGTAGCAATTTCAAATGTTGGAGCTTTATAACAAATTGGCTCAATCTTTCAACAATTTATATCATTGGGACCAAGACATGCTCCAACAAATGAAGGACCTCACAGAAAACTTGGAGACTGCCTCTGAAGCTTCAAATCACAATGAAACTACTGCAGAACCTGAAGCAGACCCTAATGCAGCAACAAAGCCTTGACAGTAATAGCAGTAGCAGCAGTTTCTTTAGTTTAACAATACTTTAGGCTTTGTCCAAGATTTAGTTTTTATTTCTGTATTTGTTTCTGTGTTTGTTCCAGACTTTGGTTTCATTTTTTCATTTGTTTGTTAAACTTCAAACTTTGGTAACAGTTGTGATTTATCTTATTTTATGGTTATGCTCACACTCACACATTTTCTTTAGCTTACTCTCTCTTGCTTTACTATCGTATGTGTTTTTGCAGTTGTGAATCTAGTTATTTTCTAAATGCTCCTATTTTACACCTTGGTACAAATTATCTTTGCACCTTCTCCTTTATTTAGTTCTAATTTTATGGATATTAATGAGTGGCACAGTTTACCTTTAGCCAAATCTATTTAATTTCATCATGAGGTACTGGATCACTTGCAGTTCTTTCTATTTTTAACATGTTCCCAGTGCTTAAGATCTTGCTAAACCTTATGCAAACCTCGCTTAGCCTTATGCAACATCTTACGCAACTTTTTAAGCATTATAAATTCATACATTTGGGATACTTTTTCACATTCTTCTTTCTAAAGCTTCATTATTAATATCTTTTTGAGCTAATTTTGAAATTCTTGAGCTTATATTGATTTAATCCCCAATTGTATATATTTCATTAATTTATTAGTTCATACAATTTTGCCCATTTTTGCATTCATTTTAGATATTGAGGACAATGTTTCATTTGAGTTTGGGGGTGAGGGCAAAATTCTTGCAAAATTAAAAAATTTTCTTTAAAATTTTCTTTCACTCATTTATTGCTTTTCATTCATTCATATATAGATAATCCATACACTTATACATATACCACACACATGTCTATACTCATACACATACATTTGAATATAGTTTTCATATAGATTACACTTAGTTTTAATTTGATTTAAGCATTCATTTTAGGATCATGCATATCATAAAAATAAATTTTTACCTTATCCTTAGAGGATTGAGAATTACTTTGAAGAGCAATTAAGCTTACTTTTAGAAGGGTTTGATGGATTGAAAGTTCTAAATAGGTGCAAAGTTATTAGATTCTTGCCTTAGTTTATATCTTCTTAGCCAAGGGCCACCCAATCAATTGCGTTGACTTTGAGTGCCTAGAGAAAACTCTAGGGTGAGAAGTAGCTAATTGATATCTCACCAATCCTAGAACAATCTTTCTAAACCTGTCAAGACGAAATCATAGCATGCACTTGAGAAAGAAATGATCTAGGCATTCTTTGAATTTTAAACCCATATTTTAGCCTTAGCCAACCGCACTTTAAAATTTCCCTTTGGAACCAATTTGAGCCTACATTTATCCCTCTTATTCCTTTGGAACCCACATTAATGCCTAGCCATAAACTCAAACACTTACCTACCCTCTATAAGAATAATTCTTTGAGTGATAGATATACTTAAAAAAAATAATAAAAATAAATAAAAAATAATAAAAATAAATAAAAAAAGAAAAAGAAAAAAATATATAATAATTAGTTGGGAGAAGTGACTAAAGCAAAAATGCTAGCAAATTCAATTATGGTATGTAAAGTAATTCACCACCCAAATACACAAAGAAATGAGTTTGGGGGTGAATTGAAAGGGACAATTGTAATTCAAAGTCAATGTTATTTATGTAGTCCCTCCAAAAGCTTCAAAATTATATGCTAGCATTGGTAAATAGTTGTAAAGTTCCTTCTCCCATTTGATTATTAAAAAAAAAAGAGAAAAAAAAATTTGTGTGTCTTGATCTTTTAATAATTTGATTATTCTCATATTTTGTTACCTTTATCCTTTCCTTGTTAGCCACATTATCATCCCCTTAGCCCCATTACAACCCTTGAAAGTCCTTTTGATCTTTTGATGGTGTTTTGCTACGTTAGTGGAGATTGGAATAGGAGAATTGCCTATAGGATTGAGATATCATTAATCCATTCATTTACTTCTATCATTATTTGAGATACTTTAGTTTATGGATTACTCTATAGTCTATTTAGGCATGATTATTTTTTGTGATTGATTAGTTTGGGCTTGATGATATGGATAATTGACCCAAGGCTAAGCAGTGATAACTTTGGTAAGGATTGAATTCACCTTGAAAGTGGGTATATGGTTTGTTGATGGCAAAAAGTAAGCTTGAGAGTTTGGATAAGTAATTTTCATAAATTTAAGGTAAGGTACCTCAAATTGCATTAATTGTTTTTAATTTGCTTGAGGACAAGCAAAGGTTTGAGTTTGGGGGAATTTGTTACACTCATTTCATATAGGCATTTTAGGATAGTTTTGCATCCATTTTGCTCTTATATTTTAGTATATTTTATGTTTTTAGCTTTATTTTAACTTATTTGTTAACTTTAGATACTTTATATTTGATTTTTGTAATTTTGTTGTTTTTGATGGGTTTTTGTGCAAATCGAAGATCAATGAGTGCATTAGGAAGTGATTCGAAGAAATTTGGAGTTCTTTAAGCATGGAGGAAAGTTGAAGAAATCAAGCCTTGAAAGAGCAAGTTAGCCGAAATTTGCTTGAGACTTTACTTATGATGTTGCTTAGGGTATATCATATAAGCTTAACCTTAAGCCTGTTCAAGCTAAAAGTCAAGCACGGCTTAAATCCTACATATTCAAGCTTTTACTCCAAAACCTGCCAAGAATTACTTAAGATCCTGCTTAGGGTAAGCAGCAGTGCTTAAGGTGCAGCACAAGTCAAGCATGAGCACAAAATGTCCATTTTACTCTAAGTCTGCTGAGATTTGCTGAGGTTCTGCTTAACCCTAAGCAGACAGTGCAACCACAGGCTGAAATTTGCTGAAGAAGTTGCTTAGGGTAAGCAGTACCCTAAGCAGACTGCCCAAAACATGAATAACTCTGCTGACTTGGACATTTCTACACCTCATTTCCTACCCACTCCTTGGCTCTTATTCACTTTTAAGATAACTTTTTGGGACCATATAAATTCATCATTTTCTAGTTTTTGCCACAAGAGGAAAGGGAAAGAAACAAAGAAAAGAAAAAAAAATTATAAATAGAGAGAGGAGGAGGACGCCATTTTTCTGAGGGAGGAGCTGCTGCAACCATCTTTGGGGGCTCCAGAAATCAGAGTTTTGGGTTCTTCTACTTGAATTTTTCTATTTTTAGTCCTCTTATCATGTTTTTCTTTACTTTTCCATCAATCTTTCTTGTAAATACCAACATGAGTAAGTAAATTCTTTGGATTTCAGAGTTGGGGAAATATGTTTTAGATTAATTTATGGATTTGGACTAATTATTTTCATATTTTATATAAATATGAGTTTTGATTCCTTCCTTGTGTGCTTGATTTACTTGCCTAATGTTGGTACCCATTGAGTATTGTGTTAATCTTTGATTGAAGGATCGAAAGGTGAAAGTCATTGATAGATAATCAAGGATTGGAACTTAAAATTACCTAGATTTAGAAATAAACTAGGATTTTAAGAGGAATTAATGATTGGTTACAAAACTTAATGGGTTTTTAAGTAATCAAATAATATACGAAAGTAGGTTTAGTTATTTTAGAACACACTTTGGTTTGCTTGAAAAAGATATCAAAGGAATTTAGAATCAATCACCTTCAAACTCTATTTTGCCCTAAAAATTGGAATACCCAAAACAAATCCCAATTAATTTATGCAAAAACCCACAACTCTGGAATCACTTTTAACATAATTAGACTTTGATTTAAATTACCCGTTATTAATTTAGTTTAATTGCAAACTAGATTTAGAATTTATTTATTTGCTCTTTACCCATTCCAATTAGATTAATCAATTTACTTTGCTCATTTACATTTACCATTTATTCATCAATCATTAGCCCAAATAATCGCTTCATTCATAGTTTGGTACTCAAACGGCAAATTCTCGTGGTAACGATACTTGACTCATCACTCTATTACTTGAGACAGCCCGTATACTTGCGAATACGCCCAACATTTACCCATAAAATAATTAATTTAAAAATTAGGGGTGTTACATCACATCTTCTTTGGCATGCTTAAACTCATTTGGATAAATAAAATCAACAAAAACACTAGGAAAATTGTTAGAGAAAATTTCAATCTTCATTGGAAGATCCATGGCTTGATGCTTTTCTTTTCCTTTAATACTCTCTTTAAACTCTTCATCATCCATCATAGCAAAAGGTGTTGCAAGAGTGTCAAATTCAAATTTAAGATGATCTCTTTGTTCTACAAAATCTTTTAATGACTTGCCTTTAATCTTTTGCATAAACATTGACGTCATCATCAAGAACGTTGATTCATCTTGTTCACAATCTTCCTCTTCATCCTTTCTATTAGGTCCACAATAGATTTCACCACCATCATCATCACCATGTTTTTCAATGATGTTGATGGCTTTTCTCTTTGGACATTCATTAGACGTATGCCCTTCCTCATTACACTTATAGCATTTGATAAGAGCAGGTTTTGCATATAGATTATTGGTTTTGGGAGGATTCAAAGTTGTACCTTTATTGCTTCCACCCATTAGATTTTTATTGCTCACCTTCTCCATGCTAACAATACTTGAGCTTGATTTGCCTTGTGCAACTTCCTTTACTTTTTCAAATTCACCATGGTTGTCATCTCCACTATACTGATACTTTTGATAGGGTCATGGTAAATTCTTTCTTTTATCACCGTCTCAGCTTTTAACACTAAGTTTCTTGCCTCTTGCACTCTCATAACCATTTGGATCCCAATCTTGCCATGAATTGAATGTTTTTATCCCCTTAAATATCACGCTAATTATTGATTATCACTTTCGAATAAGTGATTTCTTGCTACCAATCTGAAAAATTTTGTAGTATACTCATTGACACTACATGTTCCTCGTGAGCAATTTTGGTAAGATTCAAAGAGGTATTGCTCATAATTAGGAGGTAGCAACCTACTCATCAACAATTGTTGATTCTCCTCCATAAAGTGATTGGATTGAACCCTTTTCGCCTTTTAGTTTCCTTTAATTGATTTCACCATATGGAAGCTCCACCCTTCAATAGATAGGTCATAAGTTTGACCTTTCATTCCTCTAAAATTTTAGCTTATTCGAAGAAATGATCTACGTCGGTTAACCAATTAAGAAAACCTTCAATATTAAGATCTCCATTAAAGGTATGGATATCTATCTTCAATTTGAGCTCATCATCCCTCCTACAGTTTTATTGGAAATTTCGACTATCTCTTCCTTGTCCTTGGCATGCAATATACCCGATGTTCATCTCCTTATCATTACTTGTATCATCCTCTATCATAGCTCTTCTTCTAGGGTTAAAGAGAATAGGATCAAGTTCAGCTCTACTGGGGTTAGCTCCACCAGCTTGAATAGGTACTTGATTCCTATTTTCACCAATATTCAATATGGTATGCCATTACTCTTGAAGCTCCAGAAATTGGCATTCCAAATTTGTTCTAAATTGTTCCATATTGTTCTAATGTTCTTCAATTGCTCTCTAAACAATTGGCGGCCACTGATCATCATCACAAGGTTGATTATTACCACTACTGTCATGACCCAACTCTAAGGGTCAAACCGGCATTAGGACTTGGGCTAGCATAAAACCCCCAAAGCCTGTAGTAAGCCTTAGCACTCTCAAACCCATGACTAAACCCAAAAATTCATGGCCAACATGTAAAACAAAACAAAATAAAATATTATAAATTAATTTGGGCTAACTCAACTCGATAATTACCAAAAATCCACTACTAGGGGAGCCTAGCTCAATCCTAATACACAGCATGTACAAACCATTTAATACCATTACATTGACCTCTAACCAACTTACTATTTACTAGTTTTATTCCTTAGCCTGACAAGACAATTCAGAATACCATTGTACACTATCTAGTCACAAATTGCTTAGGATGCATTCCTGCCTAACTCTTCTTATACTTGTCAATGGGTTAAAGGAATCTTGTCCCATTACTACCCGCTTCACCTTAGGAATAAGGAATAAATAGAGTCTGATCCAATCCTGCTACTCTAAGCTCCATATTCCGGCCCCTAACACTACCCTAACTACATCATGCTCTGAGTATCATACTATTGGGTTCTATACCTTAATCACTACTATCAATAATGTGGTCCCATTTTGGGTTCTCCATCCTTATTGTTTACCCTGGCCAAAATAATGCCTAGCCTACTTTATATCTTAACTTCGTTCTTCCTAGTTTGGGCCCTTCAAATTGTCCTTTAATTTATTTCTTTTATCTTACCTAGAACAGAACTCTAACTATTTTATTCCTAGCTCCACTCTTCTTCCTGACCTGACAAATACACTATTTAACTTTATATGTCAGTTTCTCTGCCACGTCGTTCACCTCTATGTTATTCGAACTTTATCCTCTAACCACTCCAGCTAGCATTTCCACTAGCATTTAGGTTATGCTGCATCTGTAACCACCTATCCTAATTCTCATTTTTGCATTTCCTTTATCTATTGATATTCTATGATTTGTCTCCGTTGATTTATTACCCTTAATATTATTCCATTTTAAGTATACTCTTGTCTCTCCTGAAAGGACATCACCATACTTTACAGAATAACTGACTTGAAGAGAGGTACTATATCTACTATATTGCCACAAATATATAAGGCTATCTGCTCTCTTATCATACTACATACTTTCCTAAAATGTCATTTCATAGGCTATAAACATTATTCATAACCTTCGATCTCCTTTAGGAAGTAGAGCCACACTTTACACTTCACTATCATACAGGGAGTACTATATTTATCAGACTTTAGGGAAAATGTACACCGTAATGCCAAAACTATCCAAGATCCCATACCTGAGACCAAAAGATCTCACTTAGCAGGTGCCATCCTTACATTGCTACTATATTAAACCCCTAATCCATGATAACTTATGCAATAACTCTAGCTCATTTAAGGGTAACTGAGTCTTTGACTTTAGTTACCACTCAATTGTGACCTTTGATATTCTAGCTCAAGGGTTTAAACCCCTAATTAGGAGTCCATACCCCTCTATAGAAATAAAACTATGTTCTAGCATAACTATACCAAGACAGAGGCTTTTTATAAACACCCTCAAGAAACACATTGGGGATGCACGTAACTCTACACAATAATCCCATATCGGTACTGTAATGTGTAGCTTACAGCACAAACAATGAAAGCATTGCATATGTTACTGTCGACACCATATTTTGGCCGACCCCTAGAATCAATAAAAATTCTTCTTTGAACAGCTAATCACGTTTCCGATCCCTCTTTGATAGGCGGTCACATTTCCGATCTCTCCTCACAAAGGATTGAATCAATGCTAAGTCCTCACATTCATTAAAGCCTCGCCGATCTCTCAAATCATTTACCGACCTCTCAAACCCGTTGTCGAATTTCCGGACCTGTCAAGTATATTCCTGATCTCTGTTGATAAATAAAATGAACTGGCACTAGATCTTTTCCTACCAGTTTTATGGCCGACCTCCTTTCCGAAAGTTTAAGAGCTAAAGTTTTGGTTCGATTTAATGAGGATTCCGATCTTAAGTGTTCGAGTTAAATTTTCAATCAAGTTCCGTTCAGCATTTCTTCCCTACCGATCTCATGCTTAAAGTGCTTTCCGATCTCTCATACTTAGATTAATAATCACGTTTAGTTTTTGTTTTGCTGTGCTCATACAATCAAATACTCAGACAAACAATGGTTTAAAATTTTCCGATCACAATCCTTCATTGAACAAAGAGGCATTCCATTTCATGTCATAATCTGTACAAGTTATTCGGCTGGGGGATCACCCCCAGCCTGATCTACATTTGGATCACTCTCCCTCTCTCCCTCACCTTCGGCTTCCTCCTCACTATCTTCACCATCGCCCCCGGGAGCCAGGTCGTCCATCCAGGAGAAGTCTTCTTCAGGGTAGCGCTTTTGGAGTTCGGCCAAGAGATCCTTATGAGCATTCACGTAGGCTCCGGCTATTCCCGACACCATCTCTTCATCTTTTTCCTTAAGCTCTTTGTCTTTCTCTGAAAGCTCCTTATCCTTCGTGTTAAGCTCCTCTACAAGTTGAGCGACTGGCAGCTTCGTTGGCTGAAGTGCTGGACTTCTCCGAGAGCCGTTCTCTTTCGGCCAGTCACGAGACTTTTCGGCGGTGGTCTTCATGGTACTTCGCCCGTCCTCGACTTGAGATATATAATCCGGCGGATGAGAGTTGGGATCGGAGGAAGCCAATTCTGATTTTTCTTCCCGACCTCCTTACCACGTTGAATCTTTTCCCGAACCATGGTGCAGTTCACGGACACTCCACATTCAAGCTCATGGATCGAGTCAAGATATCATCGAGACCATTCGGATAACTGTCCCGATCCTCTGAAAGAAGATGGTAGACCCGGGACTTTGGCAAAATCGGGGTTCTCCCTATGATCGGTTATCCTTCAAGGAATCGATCGATGTCAGCGCCACGAGAAGAGGTCCTCCCGGAAGATTGAGAAGGACCCACATGCATACTTGGAACAATTGGGAGAGGTGGAGGCTGCTCTTCCGATCTAGGAGGTGATCGGACGGCTTGATCGGCGAGATCCAAAGGTTGAGGCGGGTCTCTTTGTATCTCCCGTGTTCGTGGCCGGGTGTTTGAAGTCGTTCAACGCTTCATCTCCTTTATCTTAGGAGATCTCTCTTTCTTTCTTTCGTTTCCTAGAACCTTCACCACCCGCCATACACACGAGAAAAGAGGTTAGTGAGATCGCTAAGGTCCCGAGGCGAGATATAAAAATACCAATGCGAGTCGAGAGCGAAAGTTCGCGATCTTGGCCGTGATCGATTGCATGGTCCAATGGTGCGATTCGGCGATCCGCATTTGGACAGGAATATTTTAGAGTGGCGGCCTGACTCTTCAGCTCCATCACTATTAAACTTTCCTCCTGACTCAGGGTAATGTGCCTCGGAAGCAAGGGCCCCTGGTACCACCAGCTACGAGGGAAGTCCTCAAAGCAGCTCGGATCTTTGCTCCTCAGAATGAAGAAACGGTTCTTCCAATTCTTAAGGGATGAGGGCAAATCGGAAAAGAGCCCGCAATGAGGCTTCGCCTAAAAGAACCAGTGTTCGTCATCCTTTCGGCGAGTTAGTCTGTGCAGCTCGGCGAACACCTTAGCCGTAAGTCTGATTCCCTTAGCTCGGCATAGACCTCGGAAAGCTACCAAGATCCGCCACGAGTTGGGGTGAATTTGAACAATGGATGCTCGGTGAAGTTTTAGGACCTCCTTATAGAAATCGTCTAGAGGGAACCTCAGACCGGCCTTTAACTGTTCCTCGTACACCATGACCATGTCATTCTCTTCAAAAGAGTGATCGACACGAAGATCGCCATGGCACTTGATCAGCTCATATGAATCAGAACAAATATTGTATTCTTGAACAAACGATGGCAGATCGGATTCTCGAAGAACCGACGGAAGCTCGTCTATAGGAAGGGTCTCTCTCCTTGAAGAAGGTGCGAGCCTCGATGGTATGACCCGCCCCCGAGTTGGAGCGGAGGCCCTGGGAGGTTCTTGTTGAACGCTTGGCCCGACTGCCTCTTCTTCAGACGATGACCACGAGAACTGAATCGAAGGAGGGCTCGCCGCTCTCTGACCTTCGGCACCGTTCATTTTCAAAAGAAACAAAGAATTTAAATTAAAAAGAGGATCAAAGCCCTTACCGGAGTCTGATTGGCGTCGGAAGAACTTGAGAAAACGAGAGAACTTCGAAGTTGTGAGCAGGGGATTGAAAATGGAATGAGAGAACAAGCGGCTAACCCTCCCACCCCTATTTATACTAGTCAGAGCATTTAATGCTCATGAGGTCCTAAGCGCATCGATTGGTGGAACTCGACAGCTGTTCTGACACTTCTCTCAAATATCTGAATGTTCAGAGATCGGTTAATTAGAGATCGGCATAATGAGTTAAATATTTTGAATAAAGGATCAGTTAAGTGTCATTCAGGTAAAGAACCAGATCGGATAACCACATTAGAGATCGGAAAAATAATCAATGCAAAAATAATAAGATGATAACCGATAAAATAAAGTCTTTATTTTCAAAAGATCGGATTACATCATTTGGGCGATCTCTAGGGATCGGATTACACTAACATTGGATCACATCATTTCTGTGATCTCTAGAGATCGGATTGCATTGAAAATAAAATACATCATTTGGGCGATCTCTAGGGATCGGACTACAATAAAGGTCTAACTACATCATTTGGGCGATCTCTAGAGATCTGATTACATTTCAGGATTACATCATTTGGGCGATCTCTAGAGACCGGTGGAACATCCTATCTAAAAGGCCTATGTCAAAGCCTAGTCTTGTGGCTGAATCAAAAGATGTGTTTGACCAGGAGACCGGCTGTTGGCATCGGATAGATGTGCAGCTCAGATGGGGTGACTATGACTCCCATGAAGATGAGAGACATCGTCACCGATGTTACCACCCGAAACCGACCCGCTGTCGGAACACCCAATGTGGAGGAAAACCGCTGTCGGAACACTCAATGTGATGAGAAACTGAATGAACTCAGTTGAGCGACTCAAGATCGGTACAACCAATGTCCGCAATACAGATCGGTCAAATCCAGTCCTCTCACCATCGTCAGTAAAGGTCATTCGATCAGGATCGTGAATTTTGATCGGTGAGTAAAGAAGTTCATCGGAAAAGATCAAAGCCACGATTATAGCGAACTTCCACCGAGGCGGCTAGAAACGGGGAAAGTAAGAAAGGAAGAGAGGAAAATCGGATGAAAGAAATGTCTCTGTCAAGGAGTATATATAGGGAAAATGAGCATTTATTCTTTGAAGCGAAGCGTTAACGGCAGGAATCGAGGACAATTAATACTTTGACCAGGACTGAAGAAGGGAAAAGATCGGAATAATAGATCGGAAGGTGGGAGACCAGCATGAAAGGTCGGAAAGAACATGTGAAGGAGATCAGAAAGAGGAGGGATCGGTAGGCAAAAGGAATAAGACAAATTCCAATAACCGTCGTCAGAATCAGAGCCGAGGTAGTTAAGGCGTTGCAGACGAGATCTCCACATACGCCTAAGAATCGCCCGCAATCTTGTGAGTGCGAGGTATGTCATGTGATCCTGTACATCCCAATATCCACCGTTGATCCCACTTGTAAGGACAAACCCTGAACCCTAAGAACAATAGAGAAGATGACAATACCAGCGTCTTTCGCTCTTAGCCCTCGGATCGTTCCGGACAAGGAAATTTGGACCGTCAGATGGAAAGAAGAAAATGACAAATATTATGAAGAGTGATCTCAACCATTCATTTTGATTCTCTTTAATTCCTGAACCTCCGATCATGTCCTTCGAAATCTTGACCCTCCATCTCCCTCAAAATAAATCCTGACCCTTCACGAAGAGCACCCGATTCCTATAAATACCTGCATAAAAACTGTTCAAGGGACGGACGGGCAAGAAAAATAGACAAGAGGCTGTTATTATAGCAGAGGAACTCTGAAATTTCATTTAGTTTACTACTCTGCTACTTAGGAGTGTCAATCAAAAAGACTTTTGAAACAAGTTTTCTGAAGTGTTTTTCTTGAAAAGATTCTGAATACTGGAACTCTACATTTCCAGTTTGTTCATTATCTGGTCACACTCTCACTTTCTGCCTTTTATCATTTCTGTCCAAGCTCAACTTCATTCTATTCGGTTCTTTTCATCTTGATCTGATCGCATTTTAGCTAATCACCCTCCAGTTCACGAGGAACACCACCCCTCAGGCCAATCAATCCTTGCCTTATCACTATTTGGCGCCCCATAGTTATTTTAGTAGCTTTGGCTCCTCACAGGTAAGAGCTCATACTACTGTTTTATTAAATGCTTACATTTACTTTCTGTATTTTCTTTGTTCTTCTCACATCTGTGACTTTCTACTTTTGCACAAACGATCCCCAAAGAATGTTACTGTAAGAGCTCATATCACTGTTTTATCGAGTGTCTACATTTACTTTCTGCATTTTCTTTGTTCTTCTCACATCTGTGACTTTCTACTTTTGCACAAACGATCCCCAAAGAATGTTACTGTAAGAGCTCATATCACTGTTTTATCGAGTGTCTACATTTACTTTCTGCATTTTCTTTGTTCTTCTCACATCTGTGACTTTCTACGTTTGCACAAACGATCCCCAAAGAATGACACTCTCAAATCATCTATTTAGTGATTAGTTCATTTTTATTAATCTTCATCCTTTTTGAAAGTAAGTTTTCTAACTCCTAGTAGTATGTAAGTGGTTGGGTAAACGTAGGTAACTGCAACTTAGGGGTCTTTTTTTTAAAGAGAGAACATGAATAACACGTCAGGAAGATAGCCAAACTATTAAAGCGTAAGCGACAATTCGGCAAGATGTCATAAAGCGAAATAGAACCAAAGTAAACATAACAGAATAGATCGGATGTTAATAGACATTGGTAAAATGACTACATGAAAAGGTCAGTGAATCAAGTCTAGTGTTCCCCGTTCAGCCACAGGGTATCCAGAAACCTTATCCCCAGCATTTTTGAATGCCCGAATTCTTAGTTTTAGGTTCTTAGGACCCGTAGCTGTGGTTAAATTTTTAAAGGTCGGAAAAGTCTTTGTCCGGGTCCCGTCAAAATAGAAGAGGTCGGAAGAGTCCTTATCCTATCCTTGCCTAAAAGTTTTAAATCAACTCTTAAAGGAGATCGGAGGAGGATTCTTATCCGGTCTCCCTTCAAAATTTTGATAAACATTAAGTAGGGATCGGAGGAGAGTTCTTATCCGGTCTCAACTCAAAACATTAATAAATAACTCTAAAAGAGATCGGAGGAGGATTCTTATCCGGTCTCCCTTCAAATTTTTAATAAACATTAAATAGGGATCGGAGGAGAGTTCTTATCCGGTCTCAACTCAAAACATTAATAAATAACTCTAAAAGAGATCGAAGGAGGGTTCTTATCCGGTCTCCCCTCAAAATTTTAATAAATAACTTAAAAGAGATCGGAGGAGAGTTCTTATCCGATTCTCACACCCGTTCACTGAGGTTGTCTCATTTACTTATGTATCTGGGTAATCCAAATTTAGTGAAAAATCAAATATTCCTTCTACCAAAAGGATAAACATTGCCGCCTAAGCCCTCCTAGCTAATTTATAAAAGACACAGAATTAAATCTACTTACCCTTATTAAGGGACGAGGTGGGGTGCCTAACACCTTCCCCACCCGTTTACGGACCCCGAACTTAGAATCTCTGTTTTGAAGTGGTTTCATTTTTAATTTAACTTCTCAAATGGTTTTCTTTAGTTTCCCTCAAAACTAAGGTGGCGACTCCTCACTTTTTCCCACTTCGGTGAGTGATCGTCCAGGCGACCGCAAAAATCCCATTGCGACAGTTACTACGATACATCTCAACAGACCATGTTTTCCAACCTCTTATCTCTCTTTAGCCACCGGTACCATAAACATGCTCTGACTTGGCTGTCTACTGATAACTGCTAATAGTGGTACGTTTACCCCCAAGTAAGGCAACTAAACTGTGATAACTCACCTTTATGTACTCTTGCCTTGTAGTACATAAGCAAGCCACTTAACTCCATTTTGAAAAAACACATCATTTCTTAGAGTATGTATCCCTATGGTAGATGTCAATAAGTCTATTAGCTCAAATTCACATCACTATGTACTCCACAAAAATTATGATACTAAACTGAAACGCTCTTACACTACCTAAAGAAAAATGCAAAATTTAAAAACAAGGAATTACAAAAGATGACGAAACAAGATCCTATACTTCGCATGTGACAACCCATGACACTATTTCTCATGAATCTATAGTCCAAGCTCTGATATCAAATTTGTCATGACCCAACTCTAAGGGCTAAATTGGCACTAGGACTTAAGCCAACATAAAGCCCGTAGTAAGCCTTACTGCTTTCAAACCCATGACCAAACCCATAAATTCAAGGCCAGCATGCAAAATAAAATAAAATATTATAAATTAATTTAGCCCAACTCAACCTAATAATTACTAGAAATCTAATATTAGGGGAGTCTAGCTCAACCTTAATATACAGCATATATAAACCGTTTAATACCATTAATTTTCCTTAATTAATATAATATATTTATAAACTAGTGTCACAGCGGAATTCTAGTAGTTAAATAAATAGGTAAATAAATAAATAAAAATAATAAAAACTACTAACTAAGAAGCACCCCAACCTGCGAAGAAAAGTTGCAGGTTAGACCCGAAAAATAAACTTGCTCCTCATGTGACTTAGAAAATATATTTGAATAGGAATGAGCGTTCGACTCAGTGAGATATTGATTGTTTTTGTAATTTCAATATTATTTATATATTTAGTATGCTCATGCATTTTTATAAATATTTACTTACTTATGCATATAATTAGTTAAAATATGTTAGGGCATTCTTGTTATTGCATATTTATTTGTTGATAATTGTTTGTGATTGCCACCCTGAGGATAATTTAGAGTTATGTTATATATATATATATATATATATATATATATATATATATATATATATATATGACAGATATGGTTCAGGTGGGTAATTGTGATTTAAGCTAGTCTAACTGGAACTCGAACCTTATAAATGTGGAAAGTTAAAATGAGGCACAGCTTTGAGTTGATTTCATTGGTTGATGCTACCAGTGGTCCATATGGTCTTGGTCTTCATGACACATAAGCCTGCAATAAGAGAGAAAGGTGAGGTGGATAGCCTTCTGGCAAGCCACTCCGACCCTCAGGTAAGAGATCTAGTACTTAAGAGAAATTAGAGAATATTTTAGTGAAAAAGAGTTGTAGAGTTCATCAGCGTACCTGTTTCTGATTCATCATTTGATATTTATAGGTTTTTAGAAAATAGCCATTACTTTGTTTGTGGATTTGATCTTGGCTGAATCTTTGGGATTTCCTTCTTAAAAATCGCTTTTACCTTATTGCTAGCGTGATTACTGCTTGACCCATGAGATCTAAGCTTCTATTTGATTCTTGGTTTGTTTGTTTAATAAAACCCTTCATTCACCCTGCTGGGCGAGCGAAGGTATTATTCGATCCACCTATTGTTCAGCTCTTTCATCTTCAAATCTTTATCATACTTTTGACTGTCATACCGAATGGATTTGACTACTTTGACTGCCATACTAGTTGAGTTTGAAAATCTGACTTAGACTTTTGAGTAGATAATATCATTAGTCCCGCCCGTTGGTCTTGGCGAACATTTATGTTCATATTTATTTTGTTCGTTCGTCTAAGATACGGTGTGACTAAAAGCGTGTCATTAAGCTATCATGGTTACCTTTGTGGATAGCTATGTCAGATATAAATCTTTCCTTGGGAAGACAAAACGATGTGACGGAGTAGTGATGATGGTTTTTAAACTTCGAAAAGACACTTAATGTTCTTTTTTTCTATAAAAGTGATCCTTTCTCTTTCCTTTTTTCATTTCTTATTTTCTCTTTGGCGTGGTTATTTTTATGCTCCCTGTGTTGTTTCTGATGAGATCTTTTTTCAATTTCAGCCTTTTTTTCCTTTAGAGGTAATTTACTTCTCTTTTCTCTTTCCCTTTTTTCCTTCTTAAAAATATGAGTGAGAATTGGGGTTTTAGTGCTACTCCTTCTTCACTGGAGGTCATTTATAGTCAAAATAGCAATACCAGAAATCTTTTTCCTGAATCTTCCTAATGTTAAAATGATTTTTCGGAGGTGACTGGCTCCTTTGCTCTGCCAAAAGTTGCTGGGTCCCAACCACCTGCTAATGCTAGTTTGAGTTCTTCTAGGGCAACCATTATTCCTAGGGTGTCTGAGCCTTGCTTGTCAGGTTGGGATCTTTTAGATTTATGCAAGTCTTATGGGATCGACACTGATCCATTTCACTTATCGCTTGCCAGTCCATGTGGTCGAGCGAATAGCTACTTTTTAAACCTTGTTTGTGTCGCTCTATATGAAGAGTAATTAAAGTTGAGTTTGAGACTGCCTTTGGACCTGCTGGATGTGGAGATCCTCAAATATTATCATTTGTCCGCTACCCAGCTACATCCAAACTCCTAGAAGTTGATGTTTGCTTTCCAATCATTATGCTAAAAAAAAAAGGTTTCATGCTTTAGCTTGCATCTTTTCTAACTTCTTTTAATTAAACACTCGGTATAATGAGGAGTTCTGGCACTTCCATGCTTGGAAGAGTATGGGTCTCTTTACCAGTCTTCCAACCTCCTTGAAGAAATGGAAAGATATATTTTTCTTTATAGAGGATATAGTGGATGAGCATTGGGGAGGGATCTGGATGATCTAGAGCTTTATGGCTAAGAAAAGAAGGGGAAAAGTGTGGTTAGACCCAAAAGAGAAAGCCATTATCAGAGAGATACAGACTATTATTACGATAGACAAGATATTGATCAAGACTTTACTTGATGTTGAGTTCTAGTGGTGATCCTCTATTTATGTTAAGGGCGACCCAGTGGCTACTAATCATTACAATAGCATACCAATCAAGGGTAAAAACTTCAACTTGTTCTCTATGATTTTTACACTTATTGAGATTTTTTTCTCTATACAAAGATTTCGAGTCGGGCAAAGAACATTAAGCAGCTAATTCATAAAAAAAGAAAGCTGCTCGTCCTGTGGAAGACGCTTCTCCTGTGGATCCAAAAAGGGTAAGGGTTGACTCGCCTTCTCCTCTTCCAGTTCCTACTCTGAAGGTCTAGGCTCCTCGTCCAAAGGTTAATAAAACTAACACTGCTCCTCCTCCCACTTCGTTTCGCAAACTGTCAAATGAATAAGCATTGGCTAGTGATTTATTGGTTTATAATTTAAAGTTGGCCAACTGGTTTGCTAAGAAGTACACCCTTCCAATGGATCGAGCTCGGATGGAGGGGGAGTATGATGACAACTGGCCCTCCATTCGATGTCTCTCCTGATGGAACAACTAGCTTGTAGTCAGATTCTGTAGGAGAAAAATCAGCTTTGCGTGGCCAGGTCAGTTCATAAGAGATTGAGCTTAATCTTCTTGCTGATGCCATGGCTACTTCTGAAAAAAAAAAAAAAGCCAAAGACTTGGAGAGCGAGCTGTAACAGATGAAGGATCAATTTACTGCTCTTTAGGATAAATTGGCTGCTACTAGGGATAGTCACTCGTTTATGCAAGCTAATCTAACCAAGAAAATTGAAGTATTGGAAGGAGAGGTGGCTAATATCGATGATCAGATCACGGAAATTTATGTGAAGTCATAAAATGACATGGTCATTGAGTTGCAGAAGCGCTACCTAGGAGATGATTTCTCCTAGGTAGAAGAACTTGGAGGGGGGAAGGAGGGAAAGAAAAGGAGGCCAGGCAGGGGGGTGAAGGTGATGATGTAGGCCCCTCTGCCTGATAACTTTGTATAAAACTTAAAAATAAACCTATCTTTTGTTCAATCTTTCATGTTTCAAGTTTTTTATAGTTTTGACCCCTTTGATTGAGTTAGTTTTATTAATGTGTAATTTGATAAGCAAAAGTTGTTTGGTTTTTTCATAGTCATTTTAACTGTTCAGTTTAAAAATTAAATTAGAAAAATAGAATGCAGTTACTTTGATTTTGCTTAGTTTGTTTTTGCTCGCAATCATGTTTTCTGAAAAGCGCCATCATTTGATGGCCAAGCTAAATGTCGTCAACATTTTTTATTTGATTTAGCCCCTTAGATTTATTTAGCCTGGTAGACTATCACCATGGATAGGCTAAGTGCCCTTAGATTTATTTAGCCTAGAGGACTATTGCTATGGATAGGCTAAGCACCCTTGAATTTATTTAGCCTGGTAGACTATTACCGTAGATGGGCTAAGCACTATTAAATTTATCTAGCCTGGTCGACTATCATCGTGGTTGGGTTAAACACCCTTTTTGAGATTTTTGAGCAAATAATTCCTTTATTGACAATATTTTTAAAGATTAACTATATTCCAAGTTCAGGGTAGTATTCTTCCACTTGTCTCTACTAACTTGTAAGTTTCTAGGCAAATAAATTTTGAAATAACATAAGGTCCGATCTAATTGCATCTTCATTTCTCAGCTTTTGCTAATCCTTCTGTGATGTCATTTCGTTTAAGAACCAAGTCCCTGACCATGAATGCTTGGTTTCTAACTTTTTTATTATGCATTTTAATCATTTTTTGTCTATAGTTTGTTATCCAGATGAAGGCAGTTTCTCTGAGTTCCTTTGTTATGTCAAGGTTAATTCGTAGTTCATCTTCTTGTGAGGCCACTTCAAGGTGTTCTGTTTGAGTTGATGGAATGTTACCCTCTACTGATATTATTGCTTCTGATCCATATGCGAATGAAAATAGTGTTTCTCCTGTTGCCATTCTTAGTGTGTTTCGAAAGGCCCATAAGATGTTCGATAGATGGTTGGGCCATGCTCCTTTTGCTTCTCCTAACTGCTTTTTTAAGTCCATGAAGAATTATTTAGTTCATGAATTTAGTCATCCCATTTTCTAAGGATGGTAAGTTGAGGTAAAGCAAAAGTCGATCCCCTACTCAATGCATAGCTTTTTGAATTTTTTACTGGCGAACTATGTGCCATTGTCTGTTATGATGACTTTGGGAATTCTGAATCTGCAGAAGATATTTTCTTTGATGAAGGTGATTGCTTGATCTATTATTACATGTTGTGACTCTTATGCTTTTGACCATTTGGTGAAGTAATCGATGGCAAAGATGATGAATTTAAGGGATCCTGATGCCTTGGGAAATAGACTGAGTATGTTAATGCCCCATTGATAGAAGGGCCAAGGACTGCCGATGGCTAAAAGTATCTCTACTCACAATCGAGGGATGTTGCTATGTGCTTGGCATTTTTTATATTTCTGGACTAACTCCTTAGTGTCTTATACTGCAATAGGCTAGAAGAGTCCTTGCCTGAATGCTTTATTAGCGATTATTCTTGCTCCTTCATGGGCACCGCATAACCCTTCGTGGATCTCAAGCAGAACTATCAAACCGTCTTCTCTACTGATGCATTTAGCCATGGTTGGAGGTAAGACCTCCTGTATAATCACCCATCAAGTATATTGTATCTTACTAATCTTTGTACAATTTTCTTGGCTTTGAGTTAATCTTCTGGGAGCGTGCCTTGGTTGAGGTAACAGAAAATTAGCATCATCCTCGTTTCTCGAATTCAATAGGGAGAACTTCTTCCTCTCTGTCAATGGTTGGCATGATAATTTCCTCTAATGGGATCGATTATGAGAAATGTTTTTCGCCTGCTATCACTGCTTTAGCCATACTATCAACTTCTTAATTCTCCTTACTTGGTATTTGGAGGATGTTTACTTCTCCTCCTTCTACCCTGATTTGTATTAGCATTCCTTGGATACAAAATTTGTATCTTCCTAAGTTCTGATCTCGTACTTGGAAATTTCCCTACACTTAATTGACAGCTAACTGTGAATCACAATAAAGGTTAATGTCATGGGCTTTTACCTCTTTGATGATTTGGAGGGCCATAAGGATGGCTTTGTATTCTACCACATTGTTTGTTGCTCACAAAGCTAGTTTTGCCACACACTTCAGTTTTGCTTTATGCGGTCCATCCATTATTATTCTTATTCCTACGCTGGAGGAGCTTGACGCTTCGTCCATCCATACGTTCAAATGCTCTCTGATATTATCTTTTCTTTCGAGTACTGAGCTTAGCCCAGCTACAAAGTCAGTGAGTATCTGTGCCTTTAGTGTTGTTTTTGACATGTACCTGATATCGTATGCTCCTAACCTAACCGACCATCTTGCCAATCATCCGGATGTCTCTGATCTATGTAAGATCTTTCTTAATGGTTAATTTGTTAAGACTTTCATGGTGTGTGCTTCAAAGTATGTCTTCAATTTTGTCACCACTGACAGGACTGTGTAGGTGAGCTTTTCCAAGATCGGATAATTGAGTTTTGACCCCTTTAGTACTTGATTGGTGTAACATATAGATCGCTACTCGCCTTCTTCTTCTCTTACAAGGATCGAACTGATGGTCTCTTTTGTAACTGCAAGATAAAGATAAAGAATCTCACCCGGTTTTGGTGAATCAAGTAATAGGATGAAGAAAGAAACTGTTTAATTTGTTCGAAAGCTATCTGGCATTCGTCAACCCATTTGAAGTTCTTCCTCATTCTTAGTGCTCGAAAAAAAGGGATGCATTTCTTAGCTGATAACTTATGAATCTCCCGAGTGCAGTAAGCCATCCATTCAATCATTGTACTTATTTGATGTTGCTCAAAGGTTACATGTTAAGGATTGCTCGGATCTTTCTAGATTTGCCTCAATCCCTCTCTCAGAAGTCATTAATCCTAGGAATTTCCCTATTTTTACTCTGAAAGTGCATTTGTCCAGGTTCAGCTTCATCTCAATTTTTTCCAGCATATCAAATGATTTGGTTATGTCTCTGGCATAATCTTCCACTTTTTTAGATTTTATGATCATGTCATTGATGTAAACCTCCACTATTCTTCCTTTATGCTCCTTGAACATTTAGTCCACGAGTCTTTGATAAATTGCTCTAACATTCTTCAATCTAAAGGGCATTGCTTTGCAGTAATACACTCTTGAATCTATCAGGAAAGTGGTTTTCCCTTCATCATCTGGATCCATCCTTATTTGGTAGTATCCTGATATTGCATCGACTAGCAATACTACTGCATGCCCTGCTATTGTGTCTACCAATTTATCAATGTTTGAAAATGGGTAATGGTTCTTTGGACATGCTTTGTTGAGATCTGTGTAGTCAATGCACATTTTCCATTTTCCATTCTCTTTTTTTACTAAGATGACATTGGCTATCTACGTTGGGTATTTACTCCCCGAAATAAACCGGCATCCAATAATTTTTTAATTTTTGTTTCAATTACCTTCTGATGCCCTAGTGTGAAGCACTTTTTCTTTTGCTGGATTGGTTTGGCTTCTGGATTGACATTCAATGTGTGGATTAATATTGTTGGATCTATCGTTATTCTATTTTTCAGCCTTCGAATGACAGCTTCCCTGCTTGCACTATTCAGTGCTGTTCTGAGCTATATTTTCTTTCCTTCCTCTAGCTCTT
The DNA here is from genome assembly GCF_030052815.1 of Hevea brasiliensis. Lineage (NCBI taxonomy): Eukaryota > Viridiplantae > Streptophyta > Magnoliopsida > Malpighiales > Euphorbiaceae > Hevea > Hevea brasiliensis. Next base: position 6,573,264 of record NC_079503.1, on the reverse strand, counting down.
CTTCGATTATTAAATCAACTAGTTCGGGTGATATTTGACATTTTGGCTTTTCGAGCAATTCAATTGGTAGGGTAACTTTTATTACTACCTATATTAATTTTTTTATAGCATTCGCGTGCTGACTTTTGGCTTCCTTGTACTACTACTATTCCTCCAGGGGCTAGTAGCTTCATGCATAGCCATTTCATGCTAATTGCTATATCATTGTCATTTAGGATTGATCAGCCGAGGATGATGTTGTAGGATAGAGGAATGTTAATTACTGCGAATTCCATGTAAATTTCCTTTTTGTGCCCTTTATCACCTAATACTATAGTAAGATTTATAGTTCTAATGATTGGAACTGTTTTTTCCCCCAGGCCAACCAAAGGATACATTACTTTGGTTAGGTTTTCTACTTTGTGCCCAAGCTTCTCCACTACATCCTTTGTCAAAAGATTGACCAAGCTACCTATATCGATCAGTACTCATCGAACTGTATACTTATTTATCTACATAGACACAACTAATGGGTCAGTATGTGGTTGGTTTACCTCGTTGTCCTTTGGTCCTATGGTGATTGTTTCCTTGCTCAATTCATTTCTGTCAATGGAAAGGATTGCTCGACTACCGCTTGGTTCGGCTAGCCTCTTATTGCCCATCTTGCCTGTATTTGGTTCCCCAACTATCACATTGATCACCCTGATTGAACTTTTGCCTTTGTCAGGGATGATATCCTTGTTCCTGGGAACAGATGTTCTTCTTTCATCTCAATCATCTTTGGTAAATTTCCTGAGTCGATCATCTCTGATTAGTCATTATATTTCATCTTTGAGCTGCCTGCATTTGTTGGTTGTGTGGCCATGATCTTCATGAAACTTGCAAAATTTTCCGTTGTCTCTTTTACCTACTTTATCAAGGTTCAGCTTCTTTGACCACTTGACCTGTTCTCCATTTTTCTGGATCCACATGAGTACTCAGGATCTAGGCTCATTCAATGGCGTATAATTATAGAATCTAGTTCTATTCCATTTTTCATTTTTGTCTGATCGATAAATTCGATCCGAGCTGTAGTTCTTCTTATTCTGTTTTTTGTCATTGTTTTGTCCAGACTTCCTTTCTTCCATGAGGGCTTGTCGTTCATTATCCAATCTGATGTCCTTCTGAGCCCCTTGCATTAGCTAATAATGTCCCATTTTTTAAAGCTTCACATGCTGTTTCATGATTCAAGTTTTCTACTTTTATTGCCTCTGTGTTCAAACAAGCAATATAGTCTCTCAATGATTCACCCTCGTACTGTTTGATTTTTTAAAGATTAGAAGACAATTTTTTAAGAGGTATGGAAGAAATGAACTTATTCTTTAAACTCGATGGAGAGCTGGTAAAAATTCTGGATCAATCCAGGCTTGAGGTGTTAGTACCATTTTTGTGCCAACCCGATTAGTGTTCTTGGGAAAACTTGACACAGGTGGTAGTCATTCACATTTTAGAGCATCATGGTTGTTCGAAAGATTGCCATGTGGCTCCTCAGATCTATTGTCCCATCGTATCTATCGAGAGTAGGCAATTTGAATTTTAATGGGAACTATTTAGCTAGGATTGGCTCGTACAGTGGAGATTCATCTCCCATGTCGATGTTCTCTTTCTTGACCTTTTTTTAGGTATTTTTGCACTGCTTTTACCAATTCCCAATTTATTTGTGGGCAGGGCGATTCGTCGAACTGCTCCTTTTGTTCTTTCGTCGCGTTTTGTCTGTTCTTTCTTCCTAAGTTATTATTTATTGATCGTGTGATTTCTTGCATTTTTCCCTTTGCTTTGGATGGATATGCTTCTATGACCATTCCTGTTTCTAGGGCAAGCGTCCCAGTGGGCACTTATCCCTAGGATCAGACCTTTGAGGAATGAAATCTAGGCCTCTATCTCCTAGATGCTCTAGAAAATTTGATCTGGTGCCATTCCTTGGAAATGATTTTATTAATCCAGGACAGTGTTGTGTAATGGGATTTGTGCATCAGAAAAACCAAGGATGATGCTAGTGGATCTCCTCTCAGTATAGGAGTGACAGAAATGATGCCTTTATTTGGAGTCCTTAAATCTGCAGCTATTAAAGAGAAAAAACACAAATATTGCAGGAATGATTAGGTCTAAGAATTAAAGACTACTGGTAGTAAAAAAGAAAATATCAGAGAGAAAAAGAGATGATCTCATATGTAAATATTTTAGCTAGTAATTTGAGGTTTCCCACAGACAACGCCACTGATGTTACCAATGGCTCTTATGGTCTTGGTCCTAATGACATGTAAGCCTCCAATAAGAGAGAAAGGTGAGGTGGATGGCCTTCTGGCAAGCCACTCTAACGCTCACGTCAAAGATCTAGTTTTTAAGAGAAATCAGAGAATATTCTAATGAAAAAGAGTTGTAAAGTTCGTCAGTGCACCAATTTCTGGTTCATCGTTTGATATTTATAGGTTTTTAGAAAATAGTCGTTACTTTGTTTGTGGATTTGATCTTGGCCAAATCTTTGAGATTTTTTTCTTAAAAATCGCTTTTACCTAATTACTGGTGTGATTACTGCTTGACCCATGAGATCCAAGCTTCTGTCTAATTCTTGGTTTGTTTGTTCGGTAAAACACTTCATTCGCCTTGCTAGGCGAGGGAAGGTATTACTCGATCCACCTTTTTTTTTGCTCTTTCGTCTTCAAATCTTTATCAGACTTTTGACTGTCATGCTAGACGGATTTAACTACTTTGACTGCCATGTTGGTTGAGTTTGACAATTTGACTTAGACTTTTGAGTGGGTAATATCACTAGCCACCGTACTTGGATTTAAGCAAAAGTCCGACTTGAGTTGAGCTTGCTAATGGGATTTGGATTGAGAGAGCTGTATAAGGGATCAACTCTCATATTTGTGTATTAATGTGATACACTGGGTGCATGAGTAGTTCCAAATTATCTTTTCGTGTGAATATTGGGTGAATTGTTTATATATGTGTTTGATGTGCATTACATGATAGAATTGCACTATTTTTAGGTGGTTATAGGAATTGCATCTATAATTAACATCTAAACTCTCTTGTCAAACGCTCATTCTTTTTCAAATATTTTTTTCAGGTTGTAGGAGGAGTAAGTTTATTTTTCAAATATAACATGCAATTTTTCTTCACAAGTTGGGGTACTTTTTAGTTAGTAGTTTTTATTGTATTTATTTATTTATTTATCTATTTGTGTAACTACTAAAACTTTGTTGTGACACTAGTATATAAATATATTATACTAATTAAGGAAAATTAATGGTATTGAATGATTTATACATGCTATGTATTAGGGTTAAGCTAGGCTCCCCTAGTAGTAGATTTCTGATAATTATCGAGTTGAACTAGCCCAAATTAATTTATAATATTTTGTTTTGTTTTGTTTTACACGTTGGCCTTGAATTTTTGGGTCTGGTCATGGGTTTGGGAGTGATAAGATTTACTATGGGCTTCGGAGATTTTATGCTGACCCAAGTCCTCATACTGGTCCGACTCTTAGATTGAGTCATGACAACCACCACCTAGCCATCATAATGAGAGTGAAATCTCTGCTCTGATACTACGTGTGTAGCGAATAAAAGGATCAACATACGATCAAATTCTTGAAAATAAATAAGATCTAATCCAAGATTTTAAAATAAATAAAATTTAATCCAGAATTTAAGGAGAAAATAAAACAAACCAACTTTACTAAGAAGAAATTTTCATTAAAATAAATCTGAAAAACTTTTACATAATAAAAATATAATATGCATTTATAAAATTCTAAATCCTAATCTAGATAATAATTAATTAAAAAATTTTAATCTATAGAAAATATATTTAAATACCTAAATTAAATAAAAAAAATATTTTAAAATTTTAAATATATTAAAAAATAAAAATAAAATATATCTAATAAAATAAAAAATATATATAAAACTAAAATTTTTCATACAATATAAAAAATATAAATATTCAAGTCTAATCTTGATTTGCACACTGCAATACAAATATCTTACACGTTTCTTACATAAATGTACAACAATGATTCTTCTCGCAATGACGTCTGCGGCACATTATTATTATTATTATTATTATTATTATTATTATTATTAGAGGAATTGCCATTTAATTACAGTTCCCCTTAGTTTCAGTTTTGATTTAATTTTAATTTAATTAGATAGTTGATTTTTTAATTTTTTATTTAAAAAGGAAAAAGTTAATTTAGCTCGAAATTAGATTAAATTTAAATGATTTAATTTTGATTTAATTTTAATTTTAAATTAATTAATTTAATTTTAATTTCAAATCAAACTGTGACTATGTCTAATGTTGATGTACTCCATATAACCAGAGGATGTCCGGGAGGACTTTATAGCAACTACCTAAGAGAATTATCATATTTTAGGATCTCGACAAATTCAGAAAAAGAACAAGAATGTTTTTCCTTTCCGAAAAAGAACAAGAATTTATTCTTATCATATAGTAATACGAAACCAAGATGCATGATCATGATCTGTATTCATCAGTTCCAAGAAGATATATTAAATATAAACCTATAAATTAAATTAAATTTAATGAACCATCTTTCGGAAAGAAGAATATAACCCTATAACAGATAAGGTAATGATTGCATATTCTCTCTACAGTTAGATCATAATTATTATTCCGTGTTGCAATCTCATCATTTATCAGCTATTACCCCTCGTTCATATCCTTTCCAATGTAGGAAATTGGAATTCTTTATTTTTTTTTAGTATTAATTCAGAAGTGAAAATTCAAATTCAAACGTTTCTAAGTCAATGGCTTAAAGGTAAATAACATGTCTTTAATCATTAAAGTTTTAACGGAAGGCTATGGAGGAGGAAATTTAAATTCTTGATTGCCTGCACTACAATACAAGTTGCTAACCACTAGAGGACTTAAACTAACTTTTACCTTATTTCGGATCCATTAATGTGTGAAGCAAGAACAGTTACTCCATCTTCAGCAACCATAAGCAAACCCTGAATTAATGCAGGATCTGCCTTAATTTATTCAAAATCTTAGGCCCTCTTCCCTGTATCACGGTTTTTCTAGTGAAATTTGATTCAGAATTATGTATTGTAGCATCACAAAAGATAAGACCACTCTCCTTGGAGGTTGTGACAACGAGTAAGAGTTGCTGTCTATCATCTTTCAGTTCTACCAGGATCCATTCTTATGCAATCTTTTAATCCAATCATCTCTAACGGCCCTATATAGTAGGAGAATTTATTGAGTACAATTATTATATGCATAACAAATATATTCTGATTAGTTAAATAAACCCTTTTGTCCACACAAACATCTTGCAGCCTTCCAAAAATCCTTCTCCAAGTCTAATAACTTCCTATGTTTGGAAGACAACAAGACAGTAACTAAACCCTAGAGTAACGGCGGAACAAATGTGGTTGGTTTGGGGGAGAGGGGGGCGCCAACAGTGGCCACTGCGATCCTAGTGAAAAAAAAAAAATTAAGAGCTTCTTAGATTTGTTCTAGTGCATATTTATTCTACCCTTCTAGCTAGATTAGTACTACACTCTTAGTTCAATCCAAAAATTTTCTTTTGTCTTAATTTAGCACATTTCATAATTCAAACTCTTAATTATATAAACATTTTAGCCATTAAAATAACAAATCATAATTACTTATAAATATACTTTATAAACTAAAGATCTCAAGATTCAAGAAAGAATCAACTTTCTTTCTCATCTATTATCTATTACTACTATCTATTTTTTTTTCCCTTTTCATTCTATTTCATAATTAAAATTGATAATTTCATTTAGAGGCTTTTTATTAACTTTCATATTTAGTATAGATAAAAGCAAAATTTGGAAAAAAAATTTATTAAATTATAATGACCTATGTTTTGTTTTGATAATTATATTTATACGTAAATTGTAATTTTATGAAGTCGTTACTTTATAGTTTGAATGGTGAACTGATAAGATTTGAAGTTAGTAAATTAAAAAGTCATCGTCAAGAGTAAAAATAAAATTATTGATTTGTATTTTAAGAAAAGAAATTCTAAAAATTTATAAGCTATTTTTTCAATTTCAATTGAAAGTGATCACTATTTTTTTTTTATAAGAGAAAACAAAATTATGAAATTTTCGCTCGCCTCCCCTAATGTCAATTTCTGATTCCGCCACTACCCTAGAGAAGGATGATATAGGGAAAGAAAAGAAAAGCAATGGAGCTTGAAGACAACTAGACAAGGAGGATACAATAACTAATCACAGGCTAAAAATGTACGCAAAGCTCTTTACCTGTAATCCTTGTTTGTGGGAAGAAAAAGAAGCTGGAGGCAGATGAAGTAAGTCCGCACTGGTGGAACTAAGATTTATTCTTAGGGGTCAAAGTAATACTTTATTTTTTCATGTATTACGCAAATTATTTATTATTTTATTTTAATAATATAATTTAATATTTATTTTTTAATTTTATGTTTTAATAATCATATTATAAAATGTTATTAATGATAAAATTTTCAATTAATTATAATTTTATATCAAATATTAATAAGTAAATAAGTTAATTAATAGATTATATTTTATTATTTGTTAAAATTATTGAACATTTATTAATGAAAGGACAAACAAAATAGAAAAAAAAAATGTCAAATATTATTATTAAAATTCTTATATTTTAAATATAAGACATGTTTTTAAAAGGTAAATGTTTAAATTTAATTTATAAGTAATTTTTTAGTAAATAATTAGTTCAATATATATTAATATAATTTTTAAAAAATAATTCATCCATTTTCTAATTTAACATAAAATTTAATTAAAATTAATTTTTGAAGATATATAATACGAAGAGTAGAGTTTTATAATATATGAAATTGTAAACTTAAAAATTTTAAAATTCTTAAAAGATATGGTATAAAAATTTGGATAATTTTTTTTTTATTTTTCGTGTAAGATAAGATTTTAGTAGTTGAAATTTAAAAATATTTAAATTATAGTTGATATGTAATATGAGGGGGAGAGAAATTTTATCTCTTTGAAAAGCTTTTACTTTAAAAATTAACTAGTGGTATGCTAGCGCATTGGGCAGGTTTACTTTATTAATAATTTAATTTAATTTTATTATTTTTATATATAAAAAATTATATTAACAAAGATATTTTTATATACTTAAATATTATTTTGATCATAAAAAGTTTAGATATTGTGAAAATAATTTAATAAATTAGTTTAGGTATATATTTGTTGAGTATATTTTATATATTTAAAATTTTAACTATTAAATGTCACAAAATAGAAAATTGGTAATATACAATAAATTTTTAATATTTAATAATATAACTAACATAATTAGATTTTCAAAGTCATAATTAATTATAAATAAATATTAATTTTTAAATTTAAAAGAAATATATTAGTAGATCCATCAAAACATAGAAAAATAAAAAAAACTAAAAAAATACTTAAAAATAAAAAAATAAGTGTAAAATTTATAAATTCATGAGCAGTAAAAATTGAGACCTCAAAAATATTTTCATATGAACAAAAAACAACTTTTTTCCAATAATAAAAGTAATAAACAATATAAAAATTCTTTATATTAATGATAATACAACATTATTCACCACAGTTTTGATGGCCAAAAGTTATTGCAATAATTTCTTTACCATTAAAGTGTTTAATTGATTTTAAATATATGAAAATAGTAGTGAATTATGCACTTTAACAATCAAACTTTTTGTCTTCCATTATGAATATTGAAAACTTTTGTACTGTAATTTATTAAGCAAAATCTTATGCTACAAACTTTTATTCACTAAAAGACCGTTATACAAATTTAATTTTTTTTCTCCATTTAAAGCACCCATTGCTTAGACTACAACTATTTCAAACTTCAATTTTCATAAATTAGGAGTCTAGGAGTTTCGGATTATTGGTCAAATACCAATTTCATATTTATAATTACATTCATCCCAAGAAATTCTAAATAGCATTAGAAAATATAAAATAAAATAAAATAAAATAAAATGTCACAATACAGGAATTCAAATAAAACTTACATACATGTTGGCACGAAAACTGTTTAGAAATCTGCTATAATTATCTCTATCAAGTTTATATAAAAGCAAATCATCTAAACACTCTTCTGGTTTCTCCCATTTAAATGCAACTCTCATAGCTCTTTTAAGCCAATTGAAATAATCTTCATTTATCACCAAGAAATACAACTTTTTTAGCAATTCAGTCACCCTTTGCACAAATAAAGCAGCATGCACCTCAACTACTCATGAAAGAATCCAAAATGGCAATGCCAATTGACTACTATGATTTTCGCCACTTCCAAGTCCTGAAATATATGTTAATCGTTCCAATCAAACATAGAAAAATAGAAAAAAAAATAAAAAAGCAAACAGAAAAATAAAAGGACAAAAAAAGGTAAAATATAAAAAGAAAAAGAAATTGAGATTAAACCGATTAATAAAGTATCGTTTTCTATTTCATATTAAACTCAGCTGTTATTGCTACTTACTTGCCTATCTTTTTAACTTACTAGTATGATATATATATTTTCTATTATGTATTATTTCTAATTTTTAAAATATATTTTTTATCTAATGATTTACATTATACTTAAAGTAATTTATAATATAATAATTTGAAATATAATTTAGAGAAAACTTAGAGAAAAATAATCTAACAAAGAAAAAAAAATCCATAAGCATAATTTGAAGAAAAAAGTGTAAAACAAAAATAATTTGAAGAAAAAAAACAGTGTAAAGTCCAAATAAAATAATAAAATTAATTAAAAAATAGGAGTTATCAAATAATAAATAAATCAATTTAAATTAAAAATCCATTTTTTCTCTTAATTAAAGATTTTCAAATAGTAGTGAGAAAATTGCCTTTTTTTGTAAAAATTGAAAAATATATTTAAAAATCATAGAAAATCCCAAGTAGAAAAAAGAAAAATACTCTTGTCCTTTGCTTTTATATAATTATATAGATATAAAAAATATTTTTTAAATGAATTATTTTAAAAATATTATTGATTATACTACAAATAGAACTTTTTATTTAGCCACTCAATCTAATTTTTAGTTAAAATAAAATTAATATTTTAGATAAGATATCACAAATTTTAATAGATAAATAGCTAAATAAAACATGCAATTTTTTATATTTAGGGGCCAGTTTAATTTTAAATATATAGAACTATAATAATTTTGTTTTCTTAAAGCTATGGGAATTTAATTTTAAACATATAGAATTATATTTAAAAAATTAACTATATTATTTTATTTTTCCATAAACCTAGGAGGCCTACCCCTCTCTCTTCGCCACTGCAAGTTGGGATATATTGGTGAGAAGTAAAGGACATGAAGTAGAAGGCAACAAAACAAGCCAACAGAAAGCTTGTACATGCTGGCACACAACCTTTCATGGTCCAGAGAAGGCTAGTGTATTTGATAAATTTGAAGCCTAAACTGCTTTAGCAAATTGATGAGTGGCGTGGAAAAACTTAATGTAGAGAATGTCTATTATGATTTTTGTGAGTAAAGTGATTATAGTGTACAAGTGGTAGGTTTGATTTTTGTCAAAAAAAAAAAAAGAGTGATTTTTTTTTATTCAATGATTTGATTAATAATAAATAAGTTATAACATTTAGTTTTCATTATATATTCCTTAAATTTTTATGATATAGCTAAGGGTGGAACTAGAAAATAAAAATAAACAAAATCTCATCTGATTTGAGATTATATGATAAGAAATTATTATTTTAACTTATAGTTATATTAAAATTTCAAATAATACCTGCAAATCAAATTTTAATTTGTAAATGTAAAGTTTAAATAATTAATTTTAATTAAACATTTATATTCATTTAATGACAATTAAGTAATTTTGATACTTCAATTTAAATTATAATAAATAAATTATAAATTATTTGAGACAATTTAAATTATAATAAATAAATTATAAATTATTTGCGGTCAATAGAAAATCCGAGGGGCCAATTAACAAAAAAAAATTATTACATCTATATAAGATTTCATATAAATATTTGGAGGGCCAATAAAAAATTTAAGAGACCAATTAGATTTTTTTTATTGGCTGTTTTTAATTAATGACTTTTTAAAATAAAAATTTAATTATATATCGGCCTTTGAAATATACATTAATAAGATTATTTTAATATTTTAAAATGTATACTGTGAAGGTTTAAATGTTAACATTTAATTTTGAATGGTCATTAAAAATAATTAAAATAAATTAAACAAAGAACATATGCATAAAAAACTATTTTTTCTTGGAATTTTTGGGGAAGGGGGTGGGGCTTCCTCTTGCCCCGTCCTGTCTCTGTCTTTATCCAATCTTGTAGTCGAAAATGTTTCTATATGGAATGGGTGTCACTTTGCTCAAAGCATTGTTATGATCTTTTTTTTGTCAACAAGTGAGATTAGGGTTTTACAAATTACACGAGCATTATTGTAACCATAGGACTTTTTTATTATACCTTGGTTTGAGATTTTAGTAGACTATGGTGAGAGTTGTGGGTTTTAATAGGAGATTGTTGATAAAGATTGCATACAGGTCAACCTAATTAGTCTAGGAATCCAAGTTCTTTTGGGCTTGGGTCCCTTTTGGGATTGAGTTGGAATTCATTTAGTATTAATTTTTTACTAGTTTTAGCCTTGTAACCATATTTCATTAATGAAATATTCATTTCTGATTAAAAAAAAATATTGTGGGTTGGACTTGAAATGCCTTAGGCCTAATTTAATTCGCAACTATCAGACAAAATAAGTAAATCTCCCACTTATGATTTGGTCTCTAGAGGATTAATTGTAAAATGGTAATTAGTAAAAGAAGATATTATAAAGAAATTGTGGGTTGGATATGGAATGCCTTAGTCCTATTATAGTTTGCAACTATCACTCAAAACAAGTGAAACTCTCACTTATAATTTGTCTATAGAGAATTGATTATAAAATAGAAATTAGAAAAAGAAAACATATTGCAAGTGTAAGGTGAATAAATTTTCTTAGAGAGGTGAATAAGAAAACATATCATCAATGTAAGGTGAATAAATTTTCTTGGAAAGGTGAATAAGAAAACATATCAGAAATGCAAGGTGAATAAATTTTCTGGAAAAGGAAAATTTTTGTTTTGTTGGAGGTTGAATGCATAGCACATAGTTTTAACTAGGGCAGAAGTAAGGGGCAATGGGAGTTCCGGCCCAAACTTAAAAAACTAAAAATCATTTTTTTACATATATGTTATTTGTTCAATATATTATAATTATTTTTATTAGCCACTTTTATAATTAATTGATAACGTTTTAAATCTTCACAATATACATTTTAAAATATTAAAATCTCCTTTTTAATGTATATTTCAAAGGCCAATAAATAATTAAAGCTTTATTTTAAAAAGGTTATTAATTAAAAACAATCAATTAAAAAATTTATTTGATCTCTTAAATTTTTTACTGGCCCTCCAAATATTTATAAGAAATCTTATACAAATGTAATAAATTTAATTTTTCATTAATTGATTCCTCAAATTTTCTATTGACCTCTAATAATTAATTATAATTTATTTATTTATGATTTAAATAGAAATATCAAAATTATTTGGTTGTCATTAAATGAGTATGAATGTCTAATTAAAGATTAAATTATTCAAAATTTATATTTACAAATTAATATTTGATTTATAGTTATTATTTGAAAATTAAATATAAGTTAATGTAATAATTTCTTGTTATATATTCCCAAATTAGATGTGCTTTTTTAAAATTTTCATTTTTTATTTCTCTTTCCTTCTATAGGTATAACATAAATATGTGTGGCTATATACATCTATATCTATAATTATAATATATATATATATATATATATATATATATATATATATATATATATATATATATATATATATATATATATATGAATGAGGGGAAATTTTTAAAGGAACAAAAATACCCTTAATTTTTATATTATTTATAATTATATTATTTTTTAATATTTAAATTAAATAGTTTATTTAAATTTAAAATTCTTAATCTTATTTGTACTTAACTTCTACTTAATTAATTGTTTATTATAATTTAAAATAAAATTTTATAAAAAAATAAATTAAATAAAATCAGAAATTTATATTTTCTAAAAGAAATATAATTTTCATATTTTCAAAAAGAAATTATCTATTCTTTTGAAAGATTAACCAAAAATAGAAAGTTATATTTTTCTAAAAAATAGTACCTTTTATGTTTTAAAAAAATTATCAGTATCCAATTTAAACTCAAAGTATTTTTAATTTTTTTATACTTTTATTTCTAAGGTCATTTTTAATTAATTATTAAAATTAATTACTTTATTACTGATATAATTCAAATATAATTATATAGTTCTAAGGCCATTTTTAATTAATTATTAAAATTAATTACTTTATTACTAATTTTAATTCAAATATAATTTTTAAAATTTTTTAAACATAAAATATTATTTTATAATTTTACAATATTAAAGTTATTTTATAATTCTAATTCGACATAGATAGAGATTGATTGTCTTCAAAATTTTAATAAAAAAAAAAGGTTGATTATTAATTATACATATAGAATTAAAAAATTGTAGTAAAAACTTGTAAATGAAATTAAAACAAAAAATAATCCCAAGTTAAAATAAAAGGAAAAGAAGTCTTTTTTTTTTTACTAAAATAATATAATCCTTGACAAATACAAATAACATAAATATAATATAATTATAATAGTATGTTAAAAATATAATTAAATAAAAAATCATTCATATGTTTTAAAAAAGGGCAAATAATTTCTCTCCCACAATACAATCCTATATTAACAAACAAGGGAAAAAAAATTCTTTTAAATCTTTGAGAAATAGGACAATAGTCACTTAAATTTTAATCAAACCAAATGAGTCATTTAAGCCTTAACATTTTTAAAATGGTCATTTAAGTCTTTAAACTTTAAAAAATAGTTCAAACAAGTTCAAATCCTTAATATCGTCAAGTCTTCCTTAAATAATCTAAAAAAAAATGGGCATTTAAAAATTTAAGAAATAACCTAATAGTCACATCCGCATTAAATAAATAAATTTAGTTTTAAAATTTTAAGTATTAAGTTTATAAACAAATTATGTTAATTTATATTGTTAACAAATAAATAAAATAATTTTATAAAATAAATAAAATATTTGTCACGACCCAACTTATGGGCCGGACCGGCAATAGGACCTAGGCCAGCCTAAAGCCCCCGAGGCCTGTAGTAAGCCTAACTATTCCTCAATCCAACTCTAAGGCCCATTTGGGCTCAATTTCAAGAATTCAACCGGACAGAGTCCGGTCATAAAATGGACCATTTAACGGGGAGTTTTTTACTCGACCGACCTGTAAACACAATATATAATAAACTGGGGAGCTCAATGCACCCTCTACATAATCAAATGTCATAAAAATAAATGGGAGCTCGGCTCCCTCATCCAATCCAACTATACATGCATTTAATAAGTTTACAGGTCAACATGACAATCATATTACAGACCCAATCAAATAAATATTTCTAACACATGCAAAAATTCTAGGAGTTAACCAAATTATACAAATATTACAGACATTAATAGAAAACCTGCGAAGAAGAAAAGCAGGTTAACCACAACAATAATCCTCTTGTAGCCTGGAAAAATAATAAACAGGAGTAAGCGTTCGACTCAGAGAGTAAAATATCAATTTTAACCATAATCTCTATAGCTATCTAAAGTTAATGCACCCTGTAGAGTGAAATGCAACATCATCAATATTTTCACATCATAACAGCAAAAAGCCAATTTGGAGCACTCACACACCCGATAACGTCAAACAATACATATACGAGAGCTAATTCCCTATACAGCCCTCTTAATCCAACCTCTGCTAGCGAAGATCTCAAGCCGGACTTTCGCTTAATAAACCAAATACGGGGTCTCAGCGAATCTCTCAAGCCGTGTCTACCCCGAAGATCGAGTCCTAGCAAGTATCCCTCAAGCCGTGTCTACCCGTCCTATCCATATCCAACACCATACCAACGCACGCACACTGCTCCAAATTACCACAAACAACACCCATGGTAATTCATCAATTAAGAATGCAATATAAAACGTGCCTAGTGTTTAACTACATAGATATATACATATAAGTGATGCATGAGCATACCTGAATATATAATAATATTGAAATTATAATTAAAATTAATATTCTACTCACAGACTCAACCGAAGTCACTGTGGCGGCTGGGCGGAGGAGGAAGGCTGTCCCGGCTTACTTGATAATTTTAATTACAATTATTTAATACATTTTACTCAATACAAACTGAGAAAAGACCAAAGATATCCTAAGTCGTGCCGAAAATCCGGCAGAGTCTCCTCAATACCGAGGACCTACTCAACCTGCAAAAGGGCTTAAAACGCATTTTTATATCCACAAACCATACACTCACAACTCAATCACATCACACAGCCCCTCCTGGGCCCATCCAAATAGTCATCAATCACAATAAGTAAAATTACAATTTAGTCCTTATAATTGACCCTTTTGCGAAAATTAGCCAAATAAGCTCTAAAAATTCTAAAACTTTGCCCCGCGGTCCTTAACAATATTACTAAACTAATGCAAAAGGAATTATAATTTTCTAAGCTACCACGAATATTTTATGGATTTTTCCCATTAAAGCACTAGATAATTAAGAAAAAGTAAGATTCGGGTTTACCTTTGCCAATTCCAACCCCGGGAACGCGCTCGGGACATCTGACAACGGTGGGGTAGCCAAAACTCAATCCAATTCTAAGGCTTTTTCGGTAGCCTGTCTGCCTGGCCCCAAAATTGCAGATCCGAGCAACTGTGGAATTTTCACAAATTGTAAGTACCTACGCGAAGCCCACAACATAGGGGTTAGTATATAATTTTTACGAAATTTTCTAAGCTCATTTAATGCTCGGAAAAATACTACAAATTTTGGTAGGACCCACCGAAAAACGATGTTGAAAAATTTTGAAGTTTATATCGCCGCAAAGCTCTCGACGAGTGGAGTGCTCCGGTACTCTCGGTTTTCTCGTGGGGTTCACGGTTTATGAAAAATCTAGCCCAAAAGTCGAAATGGGCTAAAACTTCCCGGACAAAAATTGGGCAAACCGCTCGATGGATTTTAGTGTTCTTAGTGTTCATGGAAAGCTCTCGAGGTGTAAATATATTTTGACACAAGACCCGATCCGATCAATGGCCGGATCGGCTGGATTTTGGCCGGGAAGGTGAAGCATCGCGCGTACGCAGTGGAGAACTTCGCGAGTCATTTCCGGCCGCCTGGAGCGCCCGTCGGCTGTGAGGAAGGGCCGGGATAGCGCGTCGGTGAGGTGGGGAGGCTGGGTTGGCAGTGGCACGGCATAGGGAGGAGGGAGGAGAGAGAAAATGGGAGAGAGAGGAAGAGCGATGGGAATGCCAGTCCGATTCGACCGATCCGGTTCGATTCGGCCAGTCCAATTCAGGATACAAAATTTTAAATTTTTACTCTGCCTTGGGACTGAAAACGAGGCCCAAAAATTCCAAAAAAATTCTAGAAAACTCAGAAAAATTCGTAGAGTCCAAATATATTTTTAGTTTTTCCACGTGGACTTTAAATTAATTTTTTAAAAATCATCAAAGTTTTATATTTTTCAGAAAATTGAACCCGATTTCTAAAATCTGAAAAATTTCAAATAATTTCTAAAAATTTAAATAAAATAAAATATTAATATCTAACCATAAAATAATAAATTTAAAAATTAGGGGTGTTACATTCTTCTCCCTTTACAGAAAATTCGTCCTCGAATTTTTACACAAGATAGAATAAAATACAGAATTACACATTGAATAAATAAGGTACTTGCTACGCATATCCAGCTCTGACTCCTAGGTACACTCTTCCACTGACTGACTCCTCCACAAAACCTTAACCATAGAGATCTATTTTGATCTTAGCTGCCTCACTTGGTAATTCACTATGGCTACAAGTTACTCCTCAAACGTCAAGTCTTCCTTTATCTCTACTATATCCGGCTGTAGCACATGAGAAGGATCAGGTATGTATTTCCTGAGCATAGAGATGTGGAACACAGGATGAACATGAGAAAGGTTGGGTGGTAACTCCAACCGATAGGCAACTGCTCCAACTCTATCAGTAACCTCAAAAGGTCCAATATACCGAGGTGCCAACTTGCCCTTCTTTCTAAATCTCATAACTCCTTTCATCGGAGAAACTTTCAAGAATACGTAATCGCCTATTGCAAACTCTACATCCCTCCATCTAGGATCTGCATAACTCTTCTGCCTACTGAAAGCTATTTTCAATCGTTCCCTGAGTAGAGGAACTATCTCTGAAGTGTACTACACTAGGTCTACATCATGCACCTTCGCTTCTCCTACTTTCGTCCAACACAGAGGAGACCTACACTTTCTGCCATATAGTGCCTCATAGGATGCCATCCCTATGCTGGAATGATAACTGTTGTTGTAGGCAAACTCCACCAAGGGTAGCTGATCATTCCATGGACCTTCAAAATCCAAAACACACATGCGAAGCATGTCTTCCAGTGATTGGATTATCCTTTCGGACTGCCCATCTGTTTAAGGGTGAAAAGCGGTACTAAAGTTCAACTGTGTGCCAAGTGCCTCCTGCAACTTCTTCCAAAATAGAGAAGTGAACTGGGGCCCTTTGTCAGATGTTGTGAAAGCAGAAACTCTATGTAATCTGACTATTTCTCGAATATAGAGCCGGGTGTACTGTGCAATAAAATATGTGGTCTTCACAGGCAAGAAATGAGCTGAATTAGTTAGACGGTCTATAATTACCCATATCGAATTATATCCCCGTGTGGTACGAGGTAACCCAGTCACAAAATCTATAGTAATCATTTCCCACTTCTGTTATAGGATAGGGAGCTCTTGCAGCTTCCCTGACGGCCTCTGGTGTTCAAACTTTACCTTCTGACAAGTCAAGCACTTAGACACAAAGTCTGCTATATCTCTCTTCATGCCATTCCACCAATAGCTATCTTTCACATCATAGTACATCTTGGTGGAGCCTGGGTGGACATTGTACAGTGTATAGTGTGCCTCTTGCATGATTTCTTTTCTGAGATTGTCCACATCAAGCACACATATCCTGGAACCTTGCATAAGGGCGCCATCATTGGTAAATCCAAACTCACCACCTTCACCCTGCTGTACTCTTTCTATGATCTTCATTAATTGTTAGTCTCTGTGCTGGGAAACTCTAACTCTATCTCGCAAGTCTGGCCTCACTGAAAAATGGGCCAACAATACCTCCGCATCTGAAAGATCTAAGATTAGACCTTGATCCATCAACTCATGTACTTCCTGAATCAACGGTCTCTTCTCCACTGATATGTGCGCTAAGCTGCCAGAAGATTTTCTGCTCAAAGCATCTGCTACTACATTGGCCTTCCCAGGGTGGTATTGGATGGTACAATCATAATCCTTCAGAAGCTCCATCCATCTCCTCTATCTCAAATTTAAATCCCTCTGTTGAAAGATGTACTTCAAACTCTTGTGGTCGATGTATATCTCGCACACTTTACCATATAGGTAGTGTCTCTAGATCTTTAGTGCAAAGACTACAGTCACCATTTCCAAATCATGAGTGGGGTAGTTTTGCTCTTGCCTCTTTAGCTGCCTTGAAGCATAAGCCACTACTTTTCCATTCTGCATCAAAACACACCCTAAGCCAGCTCTGGAGGCATCACAGTACATGGTATATCCTTCACCACTCATCGATAATGTCAACACAGGGGTTGTGGTTAAACACTCCTTAAGCTTCTGGAAACTCTCCTCAGAATCATCTGTCCAAATTCTTCCAAGTTAACTTAGTTAGGGGAGCTGCTATCCTGGAAAAATCCTATACAAAACGCCTATAGTAGCCAACTAAGCCCAGAAAACTTCGCACCTCAGTGACTGTTGTAGGCCTAAGCCAATCAGTTACAGCCACAATTTTCTTGGGATCCACTTGAATGCCTTCACTAGAAACCACGTGTCCCAAAAATGAGATGCTTTCTAGCTAAAATTCACATTTTGAAAATTTGGCATATAGCTGGTGCTCCCTCAAAGTCTGCAACACCATCCTCAAATGCCACACGTGTTCTTCGTTGGTCTGAGAGTATACCAAAATGTCATCTATGAATACGATGACAAAACGGTCTAGGAATGGCCTAAACACCCTGTTCATCAAGTCCATGAAGGCTGATAGTGCATTAGTGAGTCCAAAAGACATCACCAAGAACTCATAATGACCATATCTTGTCCTAAATGTTGTTTTGGACACATTCTCATTCCTGATTCTTAACTGATGGTAGCCTGACCGTAGGTCTATCTTGGAAAAAAATCTAGCCCCTTGGAGCTGGTCAAATAAATCATTGATCCGAGGAAGTGGATACTTATTCTTCACAGTCACCTTATTCAGCTATTTATAATCAATGCACAACCTCAAGGACCCATCTTTCTTTCTCACGAATAGAACAGGAGCACCCCAAGGTGAAGTGCTCAGACGTATGAAACCTTTGTCCAAAAGCTCCTATAGTTGCTCCTTTAACTCTTTCAATTCTGCTGGTGCCATCTTATAAGGAGGCATTGATATGGGGTTTGTACCCGACACAACATCAATGCAGAACTCTATTTTCCTTTCTAGTGGCAACCCTGGAAGCTCCTCAGGAAAGACATCCATGAATTCTCTGATAACAGGAATATTTTCCATGTTGACACCTTCTACAGATGTATCTCTCACCAATGCCAAATACCCTTGACATCCATGCCTCAATATTTTTCTAGCACTAATTGCTGACACCAAATTATATGGAGCCACGCTCCTGTCACCATCAAAGCTAAACTCTTCTACACCAGGTATGTGGAAATACACCTTTTTGTTCCTGCAGTCTAAAGTGCCATAATGAGTTGCCAACCAATCCATTCCCAAAATTACATCGAAATCCATTACTGGTAGAGGAACCAAGTCTGCTGGGAGGATTCTTCCATCCACTACTACTGGACTGCCCCGGAAAAACCATATCTACATCTATATTGTCACTAAGCAAGGTAGCTACAGATAAAGGGGATTCTAAATTTGTAGGGTTCCTACCCAATCTCATGGCAAACACTGGGGAGACAAATGAGTGCGTAGTACTCGGATCTATCAAAACACGAGCCTCATAAGAACAGACTAGAAGAATACCTGCCACAACTGCATTGGAAGCCTGAGCATCCTGGTGGGTCAGGGTGAAAACTCAAGCTTGACCCCTACCCTGCGTTGCAAAACCCTGATATTGACTTCTACCTCTT